>NC_137958.1:38701170-38943670 GCF_963924665.1 Micromys minutus
AGACTGATATCTCAACTGTCAAAATGAAAACATGTACTAGTTTTGTTTACATGTACTAGTTTTATTTACCGTTTGCTAACACATGGCCATTCTGCTTGCACAAAAATTCCACCTATATTTAAAGACAGTTTTAAGTCAAACATTCCTTTATTCTCCTATGTTGATATTTTATTTTCTAATTTAAGGTTTTTGATAGTTTCATACAAATGATTGACATCATTTTCATACTAACCTTTACTTCTTCTATGCAGACTTTCACAATGTCACACACTTAGATCGATAGTAATAGTCTCTGAAATAGGAAAAATATTTTTTTGCCAGAAATGAGGAATGAGCTCTTTGATACATCACCCATTTTCACATGATCATCTGAAACAAATGTACATAGGACCAATGCTAAGTTGTACAATTTTAATGGAACCTTCTTTGAAAATCACTTGCCATTATCAGTTTACATTCTTTCACTGCTTACATGTATAATACAAACCTTTCATGTGTAATACAAATTCTTATCTGAATGTTGATATATGGGAATGATTTCGGGCAACTACATAGGTTTGTCCTTGTGTACTGGTTTGCTTTCCAAATATATTGTTAAGAAAACCAAGGAACATGTTTAACTTTTTAAATTTTTATATGTGTGTACATCATCTAACAAAACACTGAAAACTTATTCTCTACCATAAAACTTACAAGATAGAACTATGTCAAAAAAAGATGTAGGATACATGGTGAATGATATGTAGCAGTTACACAATCATTTTAAAAACTATGCATTTTTCAAATGCTGATAGCTATTGTGCATCAACTGTTTTTGTAGTGGTAAAATTGCTTTTAATATATTGTATATTTTCTAAAGATATTTAACTATATATATGGTATAGATACAGATTAGATATAGAAATAACAATAGAAATGATAAAGGTATATATAGATTAGACATATAGATATAGAAATAAATATAGATGTAGATATAGATGATATAGGAAGAGATAGAGATTAATATTCATGAGCAATATGTTTAAGAATGGATATTTATATTTCCAGTGCACAAATTTGTTTGGCACAGATCAGTCACTCCAGCCCCCTTCTCATACCCAGAGAGAGCTTGACTCCCAGGTGGTCTGTCATAAATTGGCTCACAGATAAAAATGCCCCGACCCTAATACCTGGCCTAACCAGGACACTCAAGGAAACCAGAAGACACAGTACCTATATGTTCTGTAGGAGAAACATCTTCATCTAGTTCATAACTCTTCCCAGGGAAAATAGGGTGATCCAGCCCTCCCCAAAAACAGCCTATCTTCCATGAGGTCTGATGTAACCAGACTCACAGGATATCTGCCATAACTAGTGATATGGGAGGTAGCCCTAACCAGAGATAACATTGTTTGTCTCCCAGAAGGCCTGCTCTAACCCAGCTCACAAAGTTCCACAAGCCTACAAGAAGGGGCAGGCTCCAGTCAGAGATAACAAGGTCACTTGACACTAGAGATAACCACACAGTGAGAGGCAAGCACAAGAACATAAGCAACAGAAAACAATGCCACTTGGCACAATCAGAACCCAGCTCTCCCAATACAGAAAATCCTAGATATTCTAACACGTCTGAAAAGCAAGATTCTGAAATAAAATTTCATCTCATGAAGATGATAGAGGATGTTAGGGAAGACATGAATAACTCCCTTAAAGGAGAATACAGATAAGCAGATTAAAACACTTAAATAGGAAACAAATCCATTAAAAAACATACAGGGATGTCCAGCGCTACCGTCTCGCCAGCAAGAACGCACGTGGAACACCAGGATCCTTCTGCAGCAAAACCTTTATTGCATCTTGAAGAGGAAGACACCGGGCAGGAAAAGGCACCCTAATTTATACCCGCAAGGGTGGCGTGTCGCTGTGTGATTGGCTGCCCGCCAGTGGTCTGATCGAGACGCACCGGGATGGGCGGTAACTTGGCTCGCACCACTCTTTGCACATGTGCCCAGTGGTCATTTACCACACTTTAGCTGATTCATGGCACCTGAAACCAGCGCCATCTTGTAAGGACGCAGCCTTCGGCCCTCAACACAGGGAAACACAGTGAACAGGACAAGCAAGCTGGAGATGGGAAACCTAGGAAAGAGATCAGGAATTAAAGATCAAAGCAACACCAACAGAATACAAGAGAGTGAAGAGAGAATTTCAGGTGTAGAAGATGATGTTGATGCAACAGTCAAAGAAAATGCAAAAAGCTCCTAACCCAAAATATCCAGAAAATTGAAGAGACAATGAAAAGACTAACCTAAGAATTGGTATAATAATAATAGGTACAGAAGAAAGTGAAAATTCACATTTCAAATGTTCAAAAACATCTTCAAGAAAATTATAGAAGAAAACTTCTCTAACATAAGACTGTAAATGCACAAGAAGTCTATAGAACATCAAATAGATTGAGCCATAAAAGAAATTCCTCTCTTCACATAATAACCAAAACACCAAATAAACAGAACAGAGAAAGAATATTAGAAGTGTTAAGGAGAAAAGGTTAAGTAACATATAAAGGCAGACCTATCAGAATTATACAAGACTCTTCAATAGAGACTCTAAAAGCCAGGAGACCTTGGACCAATGCTATGCAGACCATAAGAGAATACTAATGCCAGCCCAGGATACATTACCCAGCAAAACTCTCAAACATCATAGATGGAGAAACCAAAATATTCCTTGGAAAACCAAATGTAAACAATATCTTTCCACTAATCCACTGCTATAGATGCTACAGAGGATATTGAAAGAAAAACTCCAATACAAGGAGGGAAACTAAAACCAAGAAAATCCAAGAAATTAAGCACCTCTCAACAAACCCAAAAGATGATAATTCACCACTATCAAGTAGGCTTCACCCAGGGATGCAGTGATGGTTCAATATATGGAAATCCATCAATGTAATTCATTATATAAACAAATTCAGAGAAAAAAAAAAAAAAAAAAACTGAAAGACCTGAAGGAGATTGCCACCCCACAGAAAGCAAAACAGTATCAACTGACTGGACTGCCTAGAGCTCCCAGGGATTAAGCCACCAAACAAAGACCATACATGGGCTGGTTTGGGGCCCTCAGCGTATATGTAACAGAGGACTGCCTTATCCAGTATCTTGGGAGGAGAGGTACTTGGTCCTATAAATGCTTAATTCCCCAGAGAAGAGGGATGCTAGAGGAATGAAGTAGGAGTCGGTAAGTGGGAAAACACCCTTTTAGAGGCAAACAGGAGGTAGGTTTAGGTGGGGAATTTGTGAATAGGTAACTAGGAAGGGGGATAATATTTCTTTTTTTTAATTGAAGAACTTTATTTTAAAAACACAAAGATAAATGTACAAATTTTAAGCATTTTTGCATAAAAGTATATGAATACATTTTTGTCATTGCTTGGCCTTTTTTTTTAAGGTTTGATAGTGTGCATTAAGATCTTACTAGTTACAGTGAGTATAAAGTACATGTAAAACAATATTTCAAATGTAAATAAATAAAGTAACTAATAATAAAAAATAATAAATATTTACTAAATTTTGCTCATCATAGCATATGAATTTATCAGTACTTTTTGTAAGAATGTTGGCTGCCAAAGATTCACAAGAATACAGTATATTGTAACTAATCATCCTCCCAATATTTTACAATAGTATACTTCAGTTTAGGCTTCTAACTAACAGTTCACATGTTTCTTGTAAATACCATCCTATTCTATGATTGTGTGTGAAGTGCCATATGAGTTTATACACCAACAGTGTCTTCTTCATCTTATTCAATTAATATTTTCCAGGTTTATCCTACACCTGACAGGAAGACTAGTATTAGACTGCATCGTAAGGCAATGTAAAGACTAGAGAAGTGAAACCTCTGATGTAGCATACCCTAAACAATGAATATGTATCCATTTGGAGAATGTGCTGGATAGGGGAGTGTCAATCAACTTGACACAAGTTAAGCTCATCTGAGAGAAAATAACCTAAATTAGGAAAATGCCCCATAAACAAGTCTTTAGAACTTTATTTTTAAATTAATGATTTATGGGGAAAGGCCCAGGCCATTGTGGGTGGTGCTACCCCTGGACTGCTGACCCTAGGTTGTATAAGAAATTGGGCTGAGCAAACCAATAATTGGCACTTCTTCATGGTTTCTTTATTAGCTTCTGCCTCTAGGATCCTGCCCAGTTTGAATTCTGTCATGACTTCCTTTGATGATAAAAAGCAATATGGAAGTTTAAAGCTAATAAACTGTTTCTTCCTTAACTTGAGTTTTGAGCATGGTGTGGTATCACTACTCTAGATATCCTAACGAAGACCAGGAGTTATATGGGTTTATAAAGTGCAGTGGCTAGATGGTACATATTTGGATCATAAACAACAATCTTTAACTTCCCTCAAATTTTTAAATGCTGCATTTTGAAAGTGTGAAAAAATTATGCAGAGTGTGAAAGTTAAAAGCAAAGTTGGTGTACTTGCAATTGATGTGTGAAGAAGTATAGACACACTTAGCCTGCTAGAATTAAAAAAAACTGTATTGGCAAAATCAACAATTTTGAAAGTCTAATATCAATACCTTTATGACAGCATATTTCTGGAATATGACAATTTTGTTGCACACTCTCTTATTTGTCTGTGGTTTTTTTTTTTTTTTTTTTTTTTTTTTTTTTTTTTTTTTTTTTTTTTTTTTTTCTGCTTAGGGTTTAAGTTTTTCTGCATGAGCAATTGCCCCTAAACATGATCCTTGAAGTTCTTTAGCTGTGAATTGACAAACACATTCTGAGGTCTCAGAAACTAAGCCACCAACCAATGAGCATACATCGGCTTGTCTGAGGCACCGGTGTATAGGTAATCGAAGATTGCCCTGTCTGAAGTCACTGGAAGAGGGTAAGGAAAATCCTGTAGAGAATTGGTGCTCCAGAGAAGGGAGATGCCCAGAAGGTGGGGGAGCACTTTCTCAGAGACAATAGGAAAGGAGAATTGGGTAAAGAACTCTGAGAGGGTATCTGGAGCCAGGGAATATTTGGATAAATAAATGTTGGGCCAGTCACTGGTCTGCCTTTCCTTTAGTCTCTGCTCCATTTTTAGCCCTGCATTTCTTTTAGTAGGAATAATTTTAGTTTGAAAGTTTTGTGAGTGGTTTGTTGTCCCCTATCCCTCCATTGGGTACCTACCTGACTGCTGGATGTGGTCTCCAAATGTTCCAAATTCACACTGTTGGAAATTTCCTTTCTTTTTTAAAAATAATTTTATTAGATATTCTGTCTGTTTACATTTCAAATGTTATCCTTTTCCCCCAACTCCCATCCCCCTCCCCCTTTGCCTTGTTTCCATGAAGATGCTCCCATTCCTAACCACCCACTCCCACCCCAGCAACATGGCATCCTCCTATACTGGGAAAATGAGCCTCCACTGGACAAAAGGCCTCCTCCTTCCTATGATGCCAGACAATGCCATCCTCTGCTACCTATGCAACTTGAGTCATGGGTCTCTGCATGTGTGTTCACTGGTTGAGGTTTTAGTCCCTGGGAGCTCTGTGTGGTTAGATTGGCCAATATTGTTGTTCTTCTCATGAGATTTCAAACCCATTCACCTCCTTTAGTTCTTTCTCTAGCTCCTCCACTGGGATCATCCTGCTCAGTCCGAAGGTTAGCTGCAAATATACTCACCTGTATTAGTATGGCTCTGATAGAGCCTTTGAGGAGGCATCCATATCAGGATACTGAGAGTAAGCACTTCTTAGCATCAGCAATAGTGACTGGGTTTGCAGGCGTATGGGATGGATCTCCAGGTGAGGCAGTCTCTCAATGACTTTTTATTTTAGTACCTGATCCTTTCTTTGTCCCTGTATTTCCTCCAGTGCGTATTTTATTCTCCCTTTAGAGAAGGACTGAGGCATGAACATTCTGGCCTTCCTTATTTTTGAGCTTCATAAGGCCTGTTAATTGTTTCTTGGTTATCCCAAAATTTTGGGGCTAATATCTGCTTATCAGTGAGTGCATACCAAGAGTGTTGTTTAGTGACTAGGTTATTTCACTCAAGATGATAGTTTCTAGTTCTATCCATTTGCCTAAGAATTTCATGAATCATTGTTTTTAATAGCTGAGTAAATGTAAATATACCACAATTTCGGTATCCATATCTCCGTTGAAGGACATCTGGGTTATTTTTAGCTTGTGGCTATTATAAATAAGGCTGCTACACCACTACATGAGTCTTAAAAATCCAGATACATCAGCAGAGATATAGAATAAAACCTAAATATGTCCAGTGTATACTTGGCAGGAACACATGTATAATCAGCTGAAGTCCTTAGAGTTGCAGTGGAGTTATTTGTCACTACCGTCTCCGACCAGCAGAAAAGGAGTGACAACGCAGTGTTCTTCTCAAAGTGGTTTATTCAGGAACCTTTCACTAGCATGCTAGTGAAAATCTTTTCTGTCCTTTTCTGTCTCTCTTTGTTTCCCATTCAGTTTCTCTTTATCTTTCTCCGCACCCCCAAGCACAGTCCTATTATCCTGATCTTGAGTCATGGGTGTACCTGTGCAGCTCCCACGGTGGGAGTGGCTAATGGGGGGGCAGGAGGAAGTCAGGTGCTAGTCACAAGACTAGGCCAGAGTCCCAAGCATCATCTTGGGACTGCCGCCACACCCGCTCTCCACAGTTATTGCCTTTTCCTGTGAGAATATCTGCTTCCAGAGAAGCTAACCATGTCATTCCTCATCCTCCCTTATTTCACGGATCTCTACTCAGATAAAAATAAATCAATGTGTTAGTCAAACATACATAAATACAATTTATATCTAAGAACAAACTTCTTGGTATGCTTTTTGTTGTTAATCCCTGCACACGTATCATAGACTTTGAGAGCCTCTTGGGCCATTGCTGGTGCATGTCAAAACTGTACACTACTGTAACGTCTACTCTGAGGCCCCCTGTCCTACATGTTACCTTGAATGGTCATGCAGATTCTAGAGAAGAAGGTAACAAGAAACTAAGCAATGGTGTGATTCCAGAGTTAAAGCACTTGTTTTACACTTAGAGGAAAGAGGATTGAGACATAGAAGACAGAGACTATGAGATTCTAACACTACTGAATGTGGCTGAAGTATAGTTTGTAATGTCCACTCTCACTGATGACTGTGTGGATTTCCCTGATGATGATAGTAGCTTTGAAGACTTTTCCTTTCTGTTACCCTCTGAAGAATGTGAGTCACATAGCTGCTGAAATTCTTACTCTCTTCTCCCCTTCACTCCAACCTACAGGAGCTTGTCCTGTCTCCTCATACAAGGAATTACCAGAGCTGAATGTTATTAGAAAGATAGCAATTGACCATCAATGGCATCTATTATAGCTCTTAAAAAGATATCAAATACTCCTCCCCAGACAACCATTAGTAGTGTTGGTTCTTCCTCCAGCTGCCGGTTTCCTTACTTTGCCTCAGAGGGCAGCTTTAGCAAATATTTTATCAACAAAAACATCCAATCAATTAAATCAAAGGTTGATATTGTAAAAAAATGCTATTTTCATTCTTGCAATGTCACTTCCAAGAATTAGCCTGAGGAGATCATCATGCAAGTAGTGAAAGGTATATGTGTAAGGTAGGAAGAAAATGATGGCACAATATAAAAACAACTTCTACATTCCCAGAATGACACCTTAGATGAACAAAGTACTGCTTATTCAACATTGTGAATATTGTCCTGCCACTGAAGTTCTGAGACAAGTAAATGTTAATTGGTCTGCAAATTTATGTACCCTATTCCCCTCAAAACCCAACTTAAGGCTAGATAACAAGTAAACTATATAAAAAAAATACCTGAACTGCAGATCATTTAAATTACCCCATTTTAAAAACCATTTTAAAACCACCTTAGAAAATAGTTCAACAAAATCACGAAATTAAAGTACAGTTATAACGATCAGTCACATGGTGTATGGAGTAGACAATGCATATGTGGCCACAGTAAGTGACTTCGGCCAGGATTGATCATATGAAACTACAGTTCCTAACTCCAGTGAGTACCTTCCCTAGCTTCCCATTTGAGACACACTTGGATCCTGAAGATGATAATTCCTCTGATTTGATTGTTAATAGCCCTTGGTTATTACATCTAATCATTTCTCTGGTAGTCTTCAGAAAAGGAATCAGGAAAAGAGCTTTGGAATTCATTTTTACTAAATCTAAAAATAATAATTGATGCAGCAATATTTATATGGTAATGCTTTACTTACTTATTTTCAAAAGTCTGTAATACATAATTTTGTGTAATATATCTAATATTTTACATAAAGAGATGAATGGAAAGGAATTAAATGCAAACTGAGGACCACTACCCAGTAAAGCAAGCATTTCCCATGCCTTCCAACTTTTGTAGACTCCCTGGTTCTTTCCGTTCTAGTGCTCAATTTCTCATTCTAAATCTGTCATGCTTTGGGCTTAGACTCTCAACTTAGTACATAATTTATATTTCTTTCTAAAAATACTTCTGGCACATGTATATGACTAATGTATATTTATAAATTCAACTCAGTAGCTGTATTACTCAGATCCTTTGTCATTACTTCTTTCACTATTCTTCATCTGTCAAGGCAGAAGAAATTTTTAACTTCTCTCCAACTGATCATCCTCCTGTAACTTACTCTATTATTTCTTTGTAAAGAACTTTTATTATTTAATCTTAATTATAAAAATAATTACCTTTTTAATGACATTTCTGACACACATGTAACGTGCCCAGTCACATTTATTCCTTAACTTATTTTTTTTGCCAGTACAATGAACCCCTTACTCTTTCTATGTAGTTTCTTTTCTACCTTCTACATTCATGTTATTTTTTTTTCTAACAATTAAATGTCACCTATGGAGGGAAAACATGTTGTCCTAGTTCCAATTGTATTGCTGTCATGAGGAATCAGATACAAGGAAGTTTATGAAAGAAAATATTTGTTTGGAGGCTTACCTATATTTCAGAGGATGAGTCTCTGACTATTCATTAGGTAAAATGGCATCAGTAAGGCAGAAATGGTTCTGGATCAGTATATGACATTTTACATCTGATCCTCAAGCAGGAAACAGAGAGCTTCACTCAAAGTCTGTCCCAAGTGACATCTCCTCTAAAAAGGCCACACCTCCTGATCCTTCCTCTAAACATTCCCCCAACTGGGATTCAACTGGCATGTAAGCAGTATTAAGCTTTTTGGTTAATGGACAGGAGATTTTTTTTTCATTTGCCAGTGTTATCCTCAATTTCTTTTTTCAGTATTTTATAGTTTTCACTGTAAAAATACGATACCTCCTTATTCAGGTGTATACCTAGGTTTGTAACTAAATAGGATTAATTTATTTCTCAGACAATTTGTTATTGGTACATCATAAAGCTACTGATTATTTTAAGTTGATTTTTATGCTGCAATTTCATGCAAATTGTTTTGAAGGTATGTGTGGTCCAGTGGAGCCTTCAGTGTATTAAATTATGTAGTTAGTGACAGGGAAAAGATCTGACTTCTTTCCCTTTGGTATCTATACTAGTTATTTCTCTTTCTTCATTGCTAAAATTTTTGAGCACTATGTTGAGTAAAAGTGAAGAATATTTATATATTAGTTTCATTTCTAATGTTTAATAAAATGCATTCAGAAATTTTCCAAATTTTCAAAATTCGGCACTCCTATGTTGACAGCATATCAAACATGTTTCACACAACTTTTTTCTCTATTTTTATATTTTTACTTAATTTGTGAAGATCTTTGACTAAAGTATAAGTAATTATTACAGTTCTTGCACAATAAAAATATTTTTATCTATTATAAGATTTTTGCTTCTAATTCTAAATTATATAATTATTATCAGCTTTAAAAATAACATGCATACAGAGTTATGTATTTATGATTCAAATCCTAATGTATTTTAATTAAATTATATAGCCCTGCACTTCAGCAATGAAATAATCTTCTTCAATAGTTTAATGTCACTCATATTTGGATTTTGTGTTGATGTTAAGTATAAAAAATGATATGTAAGAGATTTTGTGTTCATAGTCACGAGCAATGTGCTCATTCTTCTTTGACCAATACTCATAAAAGCTGCATCATATCTTTTCATTTTAAATATTAGGCTCATAGTAGAATCACACAGGGCACTGTCTGAAAAACACAGAAGCTCCTATTTGACATCCAGAGCTTCTGAGTTTATTAACTATTATAGAGCTAGAATTTGTGAGGGGTTAAAAGTTTTACACTAACAATTTAGAATCATTGATTTAATAAGTACTAAAAAGAGAAAACTGGAAGCTTTCATATATCAAAGATAAAGAGATAATGGTCACATGTCTTCCTCAGGGAATGATTGGAACTAGTATAAGAATTCAACAGTGACCCCAAAACAGGCTTTACAATCCTACTTGCTTCTAGAATGTTAAGAGTCACAATTGCGGCAGAGCAGAGCCTGGCCCATCTGCCACCCGGAAAGGCGGCTCGTAGAGGCTGAGCAACTGGTAGGTGGGAGACCTGGGCTGACAGGGAGCAGAGAGATCTCTGCGGAGTGCACAAGGAAAGTGCACCCCCTACCTTGCTTTGCCCTGCCATACCCAATCCAGCTACCAGGAACAGAAATTTCGAACTTGTTTCCACCCGGTGGCGACTTCAGGACACAGAGCAGAGCCTGGCCCATCTGCCACCCGGAACGGCAGCTCGAAAAGGCTGAACAACTGGTGAGTGGGAGACGTAGGCTGCTGGGGAGCGGAGGCATATCTGCGGAGTGCACACGGAAAGTGCACCCCCTGCATTGACCTGCCCTGTCCTGCCCAATCCAGTGACCTGGAACAGAACTTAGGAACTTCTGTTTCCACCCGGAGGTGACTTCAGGATGCAGAGCAGAGCCTGGCCCATCTGCCACCCGGAACAGAGGCTTGTAGAGGCTGAGCAACTGGTGGGTGGGAGACCTGGGCTGCCAGGGAGCAGAGAGATCTCTGCGGAGTGCACCCCCTGCCTTGCCCTGCCCCGCCATGTCTGATCCAGTGACCAGGAATAGAACTTTGGAACGTCGGTTCCCACCTGGCGACTCTGAAGCATAGAACAGGGCTCAACCCATCTGCCACCTGGACCAGTGGAGATCCAGGGACACAGATCAGATACAAGGGAAAGGCAAGAACATATCACTGACAAAAAAAATGGCAAGAGGAAAGCAAAAGAGTATATCCCAAGGAAACCAAGAAAACCTGGCAACAACAGAACCCAGCTCTCCCATAACAGCAAACAACAGAATTCCAAAAACTCCAGAAAAGGAAGACTCAGACCAGAAATCATACCTCAAGATGCTAATAGAGATACTTAAAAAAGAACGGGAGGAAAAGCAAAAAGATTCAGAAGCCTTTAAAGAGGAAATAAGAAAAACACTCAAAGAACTCAAAGAACTAGAGGAAAACAGAATCAGAGATGAAGGAATGGAAGAGGAAATTTAAAACGGAAATTGACAAAATAAAGAAAACACAAAAAGAGATAACACTAGAGGTAGAACACCTAAAAAAGAAATCAGGAATCACAGAAGAAAGCATTTCCAATAGATTACAAGAGATGGAAGAGAGAATCTCGGGGGCAGAAGACAACATTGTAAACATAGACAAAACAGCCAGAGAAGATGCAAAAAACAAAAAGCTCCTAACCCAAAATGTCCAGGAAATCCAGGACACAATGAGAAGACCGAACCTAAGGATAATAGGAATAGAAGACGGAGAAGAGTATCAACTAAGAGGCACAGTAAATATCTTCAACAAAATCGTAGAAGAAAACTTCCCTACCCTCAAGAATGAGATGACCACGAGCATAAAAGAAGCCTTCAGAATTCCAAATAGGTTGGACAAGAAAAGAAATACCTCCCAACACATAATAGTAAAAACATCAAGTGCCCAAAGCAAAGAAAGAATACTAAAGGAAGTAAGGGAAAAAGGTCAGGTAACATATAAAGGCAGGCAAATCAGACTCACACATGATTTCTCAACAGAGACTATGAAAGCTAGAAGAGCCTGGACAGATATCATGCACACCCTAAGAGAATACAAGTGCCAGACCAAGCTGCTATACCCAGCAAAACTATCAATCACCATCGATGGAGAGATGAAGATATTTCAAGACAAATCAAAATTTACACAATATCTGACCACAAACACAGCACTACAACCAATTACAGGTGGAAAACCCAATACAAGGAGGGAAAATACAGCCTAGTAAAAACAAGAAAACTCCTAAACAAGAAAACTAAAAAAAGAAAAAAAACACGGACACAACTCAACCCAAAAAAGCAAAAATGGCAGGATACAGAAGCAATTATTCCTTGATATCTATTAACATAAATGGGCTCAACTCCCCAATAAAGAGACACAGACTATCAGACTGGATACATAAACAAAATCCAGCCTTTTCCTGCATACAGGAAACTCATCTCAGAGACAGAGACAGACACTATCTCACAGTAAAAGGGTGGGAAAAAAACTTCCAAGCAAACAGCTCCAAGAAGAAAGCTGGAGTGGCTATTCTAATATCGAATAAAGTAAATTTCCAACCAAAAGTTATCAAAAAAGATAAAGAAGGACACTTTTTACTCATTACCGGGGAAATCTGTCAGGAGGAACTCTCAATCCTTAACATATATGCTCCAAATAAAAAATCACCCACATTCATAAAAGAAACTCTACTAAAGCTCAAAAAATACATTTCACCCCACACAATAATAGTGGGAGACTTTAACACCCCACTCTCACCAATGGACAGATCAGGGAAACAAAAACTGAACAAGGACACTGCAAAACTAGCAGAGACTTTGAACCAACTAGAATTAATAGATATATACAGAACATACTATCCTAAAGTAAAAGAATACACCTTCTTCTCACCACCCCATGGCACCTTCTCGAAAATTGACCACATAATTGGACACAGAATGAGCCTTCATCGATATAAGAAGATTGAAATACTCCCATGCATCCTCTCAGATCACCATGGTCTACGGCTGGTCTTTAACAACAACAAAGACAACAAAATGCCCACATACACATGGAAACTAAACAACACTCTGCTAAAGAATAGCAGGGTCAAAGAAGAAATAAAGAAAGAAATTAAGGATTTTCTAGAATTCAATGAAAACGAAAACACAACATACCCAAACCTATGGGATGCAATGAAAGCAGTATTGAGAGGAAAACTCATTGCTCTAAGTGCTTCCAAGAAGAAACTGGAGAGAGCTCACATCAGCAACCTGACAGCACAGCTAAAAGCCCTAGAACAAAAGGAAGCAGATTTACCCAAAAAGAGTAGACGGCAAGAAATAATCAAAATTAGGGCAGAAATAGACCAAATAGAAACAAAAAAAACCATTGAAAAAATCAACAAAACAAAGAGTTGGTTCTTTGAGAAAATCAACAAGATTGATAAACCCCTAGCCAGACTAACTAAAGGGCAAAGAGAGAGTATCCAAATTAACAAAATCAGAAAGAAAAGTGGTGACATAACAACTGAAACTAAGGAAATTCAAGAAATCATCAGATCCTACTACAAAAACTTATACTCCACAAAATTGGAAAATCTGGAGGAAATGGACGAATTCCTAGACAGATACAAGGTACCAAAGTTGAACCAGGACCAAGTAAACCATCTAAATAACCCTATAACACCTAAAGAAATAGAAGAAGTCATCAAAAGCCTCCCAACCAAAAAAAGCCCAGGTCCAGACGGGTTCAGTGCAGAATTTTATCAGACATTTATTGGGGATATAACACCAATATTCACCAAGCTATTCCAAAAGATAGAATCAGATGGAATATTACCCAACTCATTTTTTGAGGCTACAATAACCCTCGTACCTAAGCCACACAAAGACCCTACAAGGAAAGAGAACTTCAGACCAATCTCACTTATGAACATTGATGCAAAAATACTCAACAAAATCCTTGCAAACCGAATCCAAGAACACATCAAAACCATCATTCATCATGACCAAGTAGGCTTCATCCCTGGGATGCAGGGATGGTTTAACATAAGGAAATCCATCAATGTAATCCACCATATAAACAAACTTAAAGACCAAAATCACATGGTCATCTCACTAGACGCTGAGAAAGCATTCGACAAAATCCAACACCCCTTCATGTTAAAAGTCCTGGAAAGAACAGGAATCCAAGGCCCATATTTAAACATAATAAAAGCAATATACAGCAAACCAACAGCCAACATCAAACTTAATGGCGAGAAACTTGAAGCAATCCCACTAAAATCAGGGACTCGACAAGGCTGCCCACTCTCTCCCTACCTATTCAACATAGTACTGGAAGTCCTGGCTGGAGCAATTAGACAGCAAAAGGAGATCAAGGGGATACAAATCGGAAAGGAAGAGATAAAAACATCACTCTTTGCTGATGACATGATAGTGTACTTGAGTGACCCCAAAAATTCCACCAGAGAACTCCTACAGCTGATAAACAAGTTCAGCAAAGTGGCCGGATACAAAATTAACTCAAACAAATCAGTAGCATTCCTATACTCAAAAAACAAACATGTGTAGAAAGAAATTGGTGAAAAGGTACCCTTCACAATAGTTACAAAAACTATGAAATACCTTGGTGTGACTCTAACTAAGGAAGTGAAGGACCTGTATGACAAGAACTTCAAACCTCTGAAGAAAGAAATTGAGGAGGATCTCAGAAAATGGAAAGATCTCCCATGCTCATGGATTGGAAAGATCAACATCTTAAAAATGGCCATCCTACCAAAAGCAATCTACAGATTCAATGCAATCCCCATCAAAATTCCAACCCAGTTCTTCATGGAATTGGAAAGATCAATGTGCAATTTCATCTGGAATAACAAAAGACCTAGAATAGCGAAAACCATCCTCAACAACAAAAAAACATCAGCGGGAATCACTATCCCTGACCTCAAGCTATATTACAAGGCAATTGTGCTGAAAACTGCATGGTACTAGTACAGAAATAGGCAAGTGGATCAATGGAATAGAATAGAAGATTCAGAAATGAGCCCTCATGTATATGGTCACCTGATTTTTGAAAGGAGCAGTAAACATTCAATGGAAAAAGGACAGCCTATTCAACAAATGGTGCTGGTCCAACTGGCACTCAACATGCAAAAGAATGAAAATAGACCCGTTCCTATCTCCTTGTACAAAACTCAAGTGTAAGTGGATTAAAGATCTCCACATTAAACCTGATACACTGGAATTATTAGATGAGAAAGTAGGGAAAACCTTAGAACACATAGGCACAGGAGAAAATTTCCTAAACAAAACACCAATGGCTCAAGCTCTAAGGTCAAAGATTAACAAATGGGACTTAATGAGATTGCAAAGTTTCTGTAAGGCTAAGGACATCGTCAAGAAAACAAAACGGCAACCAACAGAATGGGAAAAGATCTTTACCAACACCACATCAGATAGAGGCCTAATATCTAAGGTGTACAAGGAACTCAAAAAGCTCGACACCAGAGAATCAAATAACCCTATTAAAAAATGGGGTACAGAGCTAAACAAATCTTTTTCAGTTGAGGAACTCCGAATGGCCGAAAAACATCTGAGGAAGTGCTCGACATCCTTAGCCATCAGGGAAATGCAAATCAAAACAACCCTAAGATTCCACCTCACTCCAGTCAGATTGGCCAAGATCCAAAACTCAGATGACAGCAGATGCTGGCGAGGCTGCGGAGAAAGAGGAACACTTCTCCACTGTTGGTGGGGTTGCAAGCTAATACAACCACTCTGGAAATCGGTCTGGCGATACCTCAGAAAATTGGATATAGTACTACCTGAAGACCCAGCTATTCCACTTCTGGGCATATACCCCAGAGACACTTTAATACACAACAAAGATATATGCACCACAATGTTCATAGCGGCTCTATTTATAATAGCCAGAAGCTGGAAGGAACCCAGATGTCCTTCAGAAGACGAATGGATACAAAAATTGTGGTACATATACACAATGGAATACTACTCAGCCATCAGAAACAATGACTTAACCAAATTCTTAAGAAAATGGCTGCATCTAGAGAAGATCATCCTGAGTGAGATAACCCAGTCACAAAAGAACAGACATAATATGCAGTCACTGATAGTGGGATGCTAACCCCAGAGGCTTGCACTCCCCCAGAAACAACTCACAGACTGTATGAAGTCCAAGAAATAAAGAAAACAAAAACTATACATATATTCACAAAACAAGAAGACTTTGACTATTTCCATGTTGCGTTTTGTTTTGCATGTACTTTACGCTTATTGCAACTAGTACGTTTTCAATGCATAATGTCAAGCCCTTGAAAAAAATCAAGTACCAACTAAAAAACATATTCACATGGTTTTATGTAAAATTTATTTTAATGTCTGAAAAAACAGTACTGACAAAAATGTATAATTTTAAGCAAAAAATGTTTAAAATCTTTACATCTATCTTTGTTTTGAAAAATAAAATCGTTTAAAAAAAAAAAAAAGAAAATACTAGAAGCTGAGATAGCAAGTTTCTTCTTGCAGTCTCATCCTACAAATTCATAGTCTCATCTATTAGCTTCATTACAGCCATTCAATGAAAATTCATGAATAATTTTTGTTTATTCTTTTGTTTATTCTTTCCATCTAAACTGAACGTCCTGAAAAACTGGCTTATGTCTCTTGATTATACCTAAATCCGCAAATTTAACATAGTTATTCTATGCTAAGTGCCAGTTTGAATTTTTGAGGACGGGGGACAGGTAGGAAAAGAAATAAAAGAAAGAAAGAAAAAAATATAATGTGTTACAACTATAGGCTTTGGAAAAAGTTTATGGGGGGGGGTGTTGAATTACTATTCCATCCAAATCTGGAAGAAACTGTGACTAACTTTAACTATTGGTCAGACCATCATGTTTATGTGGTACAAATCATTTCCATTTATTTCCGTTTACATATTCCACATCCACTTATCTATAGACATATAAAAATACAAACATCATGTATTATCAGAGAAATTGTTACAGAATAGTCCCTGGGTCTGATTATAGTTTAAGATAACTGAAGAACAAAAACAAGTAGTATTATAACACATGATGAAAGTCATCTTTTAAGGATTCTTTTATGACTGAAAATAAAATATAAATGTTATAAAATATATTTTATATATTTATAATTATAAATGTCATATAAATGTTACAGACAACATTCCATTATGTAAACTCACTTTTCTGTTTTGTCTCAGACAGTTGTGCAACCTGATCTGCTGAGAACAAGCAAGTGAGTTAGCACAGATCAACTCAAGTGGCCTTAGATGTACAAAAGGACAGGGATGAGTAAGATTATATTAAATATGTTATTTTTACTCTTATAGTCCATCTTTTTCCATGGCATTTAAATTAATTAGAAAGAGAGAATCAAGGAGATTTTCATAAATGGGAAAATCTAAAATACTTTTTATTAATATATTCTCATGTAAAAGGTAGTGACTAAATGGAAGCTGACTGTGTACTGGTTATTGAAACAGATCAACCATGAGCATTAAAAGTCAGAGGTAGCAGCAATGCTAAAAAAGAAATTCCATTTCACATATCAAAATTTTAAATATTATAGCATTAAGTATAGGTTTTTAAAATAAATTTAAATTTTTATATTTCCAGTTGAATTAAATAAAATCAAGCAAAATTCTTAGGGGGAAAAATCAATAATAGAATTAACTCAAGAAGAGGAAAATATTCTCTTATAGTATCTGTTAGATTAGCTTTCAACATCTACTCATAAACATGCTGATGCATGAATGCGAAAAATTAAAACTGAAAGAAAGAAACAGAAAGGATGCAGAAGGGGTTGTGAACTTGAGGGCTACAAATAAGGAACAATAAGGAGTTGGGTTTGGTAGTGAACAACTCTGATCCCAGCACTTGCCAAGTTGAAGTATTAGGGCAAAGGCCAGTCTGAGAGCTACATAGCTCTTCTTCCACCTCACAGAGCAAGCACAGAGAATACTATGACCAAAATGCCACTCAGATTTATTCATTAAATTTCATGCACGGGTATTTGTGAACATGTACCATTATAGGTTAGTTAAAGTAAAGTTTACTTCAAAGTTTTCATAGCTAGGTAAGACTGTTAATGACTCTTTTTCAGTATAGGAGCCTCTACAACAACTTTTGGTATTCTGCTAATTATCCAACAAGTTGTCAGCTACACAGTCAGTATTGACTTGAGTTCTCTGTATTCTGTGACAAATGTCTGAGGTGTCTTCAGTGATAGAGTCTCACCATCAAATGTTAGCATCTAGAACCATGAAAAGAAACTGGATTATTTTGTGGATCTGTGGGACACCTCTAAACTATGAATCACACGGAGTTGTACTGAACCTAACACTAGATTGTTTTATTCAGCAAATTATGGTTTTGGAGATGCTGTGGCTGCAAAAGTGTCATAAATGTTGTGAGGACAATGAACTGATTTCTCATAGGATTAAAGGATTTTAGCGCAAGAAAATAACCATGCCTCATACTGCAGATCTTGTCAAGAGTTTATAGCTGTAGAAATTACAGTCACCAGTTGGGAACCTACCACATATTTAGGTAAGTGGCCACAGATTCATATTTCTCTCCAAATTTGAATCCCTTTGCCCATAGATTACTGCAGCTCTTAGATCTGCTCAGCAACTTTAATTACACAATGAAATATAGTTAACACAGGATCTCAGCTATTTACAGAACATGTGATCAGAGATTACTTAGTCACAATGAAATAGCTGTATTATATTTCCTCCCCCGAACTCAGACATGACCATGAAAGAGGAAGTAAAAATAATGAAAAGAGAATCAGAGCAAAACAATTCATTTTGTAAAAGAGAGGACCACTGCACTCCTAAGATCAAAGCATCTGATGTTGCATGTACAATCCAGTCAACATTCCAGCATGAAGAGATGGAAGGGCTCACAAGGATCTACCGATTTCTATAGAACTATGAATCAGTTCCATTGAGATTGAAGCTTCTGGTAGGTTGACCACACTCAAATGGAATGCCCCACAGAAAGTAATATACAAACAGTAGATATTAGAGTTGATGAGTTGTTAAGGTTTTAAAAATAGTAAATTTAAAAGAATACTAAAGATAACTCAAAAAACAAACAAACAAAAGAAAAACCACAAACATAGCACATGCAGAGAGTTATACAGTTTATACTGTGTTGGATATTTAGATAGATAACTCAAAATTTGTATAACTGTTAATCTAATAAATAAAGCTAAGTCATATTTTCCTGCAATTCATATTACTCACATAGGTGAGATATCTAATATTCCTTTTATATATAATTAGGTTAGATATTCAATTATAAATTTTAATTATTTGGATTTTCTTTTATTCTGATTTTCATGATTTAATAAAAACAAACTTGTTTGTCATCCAGAGTTTCATTTTACCCACGTCCTCAAAATCTCAGCTGACTTTGGAGTCATTTTGTACCCATTTTTCAAGTACATGTACTAAAAATATTTGAATAATTTTGAAGAAAATATAGTCAGACATTAGAAGATGAGTGTACAGTCTGTCCGCAATCACCTAGGAAAGACAAAAGGCATACAAGTGACATTTTGGAAATGACACATCACATTGCATGCTCTGTGATGGATAACTCTAAATCACAAAGCTTTTAGAGAGTTCATCTTATAATTAACATTGTTGAGATACATTTCCTATCATTTTTACACTAATATAATAATCCCTGGGCATTAGTCCGCCATATTGTACAGATTTTCTACAAATCAATAAAGATGTATTAATTTCTAGTTATGCTATATAGATAAACAGATGGTTTTTTAAATTTCTAATAACTATTCTATAGAATCCCTAAGGTTATGCTAGTAATTATTGAACCCTTTATAGAAAAAGCTACAATTACGGCCCTGCAAATCTTCATATATTACAGGTTTATTATACTAAGATAGAAAGCAGGGAGATTTTTTTAATTGAACAACTTTATTTTAAAAAGCAAAGATAAATGTACAGATTTTAAAAGAATTTTTGCATAACAGCATATGAATACATTGTTGTCAGTACTTGATTTTTTTAAAGGTTTGATAGTATGCATTAAAATCTTACTAGTTACAATGAGCATAAAGTATATGTAAAACAAGATGTAACCTGGAAATAGTCAAAGTTTTCTTGGTGTGTAAAAATTAATCATAATGCTTTTTCATGTTTTTTTTTTATTTTGGCCTTTGTTTATCTTAAACTTCATATAGTCTGAAAGTTGTTTCTGGGGTGTTCAGAGCTGTCTGGGGTTAGTATCCAATTATCAGTGACAAAAGCAGAGAGATTTATGATTAATAAAATCATTCCACTAGACTATAAAACCACTATCTGATAACTAAAGGGCATAAACTTGGAATGAACAGTTGATTGCAGGTACAAAAACAGAAGATAAAAATACTGACTATATATAACCTCAATATTAATAAGACATCAGGCAGATGGTATGCCTCTTGACAGAAACATGCTAATTTAAAATTTTACTTTATAACTTCAGGTGAACCTGTGGAGCTAGTGACAGATAATGAATGTCTAGTTAGATAATTATTCTTAATTGAAACACATATAAACAGTTATGTCATTATTTTTATTCAGTTTATTATTTGAATTTCTGTTTGAAATTTTTATAAACATTTTTTAAAAGTGGGGTGATGTGCTAGGACTACCATGTGATCTATTCTTTTTAAAAAGTACAAATACAGAAACAGTGACGTTGCTCATTACACATGAAAAGTATTAAAGAAAAACAGAGTAAAAAACCAAAGGGAGACAAAGGAGAGAGCAGAACATAGCAGCCTGTAAGCAAAGCAGGCTTCTTACTGAAAAAACAAAACAAAAAAAAAAAAACAGGTTTTGTTTTTTACTAAGAGCCTTGGGTTTAATTCATTTAGCAATAGAAGGTAGAAGCTTTATCTTTCTCTGTGACATAAAAGTTGAAGATTAATTTTTATTCCAAAATGAGATAATTCCTTCTGTACTGGTACTTAAACTTTTGCTCCATTTACCAAATATATAGGTGCATAAATAAAGATAAGTGTATGTATATGGTTTGTGTGTGTAGATGTAAGTTGATAAGATAGTTGGACCCAACAAAAAGTTCATGTGTGTATGAATGTATGAACGAATGTGTGTTTCTATGCACAGTTGCTTGTGCAGAAGCTCTTCATTTTGATAGCACGATTCTCTTTTCCTCATCCAATAAAGTTTAATTGCTCCAAGCCTTTTTCTTGCCTGGACAGTGAGAGGCAAGTCTCCCAGCAATAGATAAAGGATCCTTTGCAGTAAATCCTCTCCTGAGTTTCTTCCTACAATACAGCATATGTGAATTGCCAGAGCAGTATAAATTATGTTCATAAAGTAAGTAGAAATTAAGGTTTTCAGCACTTATCAAGCACAGAAGATTATAAATTGAAAATTATAAAGTAAATAAGAATTAGATTTTTCAGCACATATCAAGCACAGAGAATGAGAGAATTATATAGTAATAATAAAAGGAATAAAGAGTAATGTTTCCTCATCACTTAATGAAGCACAGAACATTAATAGAAAAGACACAGCATTTGATAAAACACAGAGACTTAAAAAGAAGCTAGCAGAATTTTTGGCACAAAATACACAATAATGTGTTTAATATTTTAGAAGCCATCAGCTTCTAGTTTCCATTATAGTTAGAGAGTTAAGAGGCCAGAAGTCATCAGGCTTTTGATCTGCATGTATGTGACACTGTGCCACTTAAGCATCCACTCCCTAAGGCTTGGCAGGATCTTGAGAACAGTCAAGCTGTTCAGTGGATGGAATATTTAAACATTCATTTAAGGATGACAAGCAATTAGAACTGGTATTCTAAATCTGTGGTATTTGACCCATTTGGAGATCATATCCTGCATATTAGATATTTACATTACAATTTTTAAAACTAGAAAAGTATAGTTATGTTGCGGTAAATATCACAAAAATATGTTTATCTCTTTATTGTCCCTGTGCCTTAGTCTGGAGGCACTGCTTCTTGGCAGCATTACTCTGTTACTATCTCCATCCTGGGGTGATTTGCTACACCAAAACTCAACATAAACACAATTCTATAGCCCAATAGCTTTCATAATGGTTTATGTATTTAGTTCTCAACCCAAAAACTCTCTACAACAAGATTTCACCAAATAGACAAAGATACAAAGTGCCCTTTTAAATGAGATATTAAACCTATAAAATCGTTAAATGAGCATAGCTATTTAATACCAATTAAGCCCACCTAGATCTAGTTCATTCTTATGAATCTCTATCGTGGAGTCTCCTCTTGGTCCTCTTACTTCCTCTGACCACTCTCTCCTACCCCTCCCAGTCACTGACTCTTTTTTACATTAATAATTAAAATGGGAAGGTTCACATGAAGTCACCTCATAACTATGTGCCTAGGCATCCTTTCTTGGAAACGTGGAATTAACATTAAAATACAAACAACTTCAGGAAAATCTACACAGTTATGAAGTTGTAAAACAATTATCTTATGGTAAGGGTTCACCAAAACATGATGAAATGTATTAAGAAGTTACACCATAAACAACTCACAGACTGTGTGAAAGGAAGAAGAAAAATATCACTCTTTGCAGATGGCATGATAGTGTACTTAAGTGACACCACAAAATCCACCAGAGAACTCCTACAGCTGATAAACAAGTTCAGCAAAGTGGCTGGATATAAAATTAACTCAAACAAATCAGTAGCCTTCCTATATTCAAAGAACAAACATGTGGAGAAAGAAATTAGGGAAAAGATACACTTCACAATAGTTACAAAAAATAAGAAATACCATGGTGTGACTCTAACTAAGCAAGTGAAGGATCTGTATGACAAGAATTTCAAACCTATAAAGAAGAAAATTGAGAAAGATCTCAGAAAATGGAAAGATCTCCCATGCTCATGGATTGGAAGGATCAACATTTTAAAAATGGCCATCCTACCAAAAGCAATCTACAGATTCAATGCAATCTCCATCAAAATTCCAACCCAGTTCTTCATTGAGTTAGAAAGAACAATGTCCAATTTCATCTGTAATAACAAAAGAACCTAGAATAGCGAAATCCATCCTCAACAACAAGAAAACATCTGCGGGAATCACTATCCCTGACCTCAAGCTATATTACAAGGCAATTGTGTTGAAAACTGCATGGTACTGGTACAGAAATAGGCAGGTGGATCAATGGAATAGAATAGAAGATCCAGAAATGAGCCCTCACGTATATGGTCACCTGATTTTTGACAAAGGAGCTGAAAATATTCAATGGAAAAAGAACAGCCTATTCAACAAATGGTGTTGGTCCAACTGGCACTCAGCATGCAGAAGAATGAAAATAGACCCTTTCTTATCTCCTTGTAAAAAGTTCAAGTGTAAGTGCATCAAAGTTCTCCACATTAAACCAGATACACTGAAACTATTAGATGAGAAAGTAGGGAAAACCTTAGAACACATAGGCACAGGAGAAAATTTTCTGAACAAAACACCAATGGCTCAAGCTCTAAGGTCAAAGATTAACAAATGGGACTTAATGAGATTGCAAAGTTTCTGTATGGCTAAGGACATTGTCATGAAAACAAAACGACAGCCAACAGAATGGGAAAAGATTTTTAGAACTCCATATCAGATAGAGGCCTAATATCCAAGGTATACAAAGAACTCAAAAAGTTAGACACCACAGAATCAAAGAACCCTATTAAAAATGGGGTATAGAGCTAAACAAAACATTCTCAGTTGAGGAATATGGAATGGCCGAGAAACACCTGAGGAAGTGCTCGACATCCTTAGCCATCAGGGAAATGCAAATCAAAACAACCTTGAGATTCCACCTCACACCATTCAGATTGGCCAAGATCCAAAACTCAGATGACAGCAGTTACTGGCAAGGTTGCGGAGAACGAGGAACACTTCTCCACTGTTGGTGGGGTTGTAAACTGATACAACCACTCTGGAAATCAGTCTGGTGATTCCTCAGAAAATTAGACATAGTACTACCTGAAGATCCACCTATTCCACTTCTGGGCATGTACCCCAGAGACAGTCCAATATACAGCAACGATACATGCACCATAATGTTCATAGCAGCTCTATTTATAATAGCCAGAAGCCGGAAAGAACCCAGATGTCCTTCAGTAGATGAATGGATACAAAAATTGTGGTACATATACACAAAGGAATACTACTCAGACATAAGAAACAATGACTTAACCAAATTCTTAAGAAAATGAATGCATCTAGAGAATATCATCCTGAATGAGATAACCCAGTCACAAAAGAACAGACATAATATGCAGTCACTGATAGTGGGATGCTAACCCCAGAGGCTTGCACTCCCCCAGAAACAACTCACAGACTGTGTGAAGTTCAAAAAAGAAAAAAGAAAACAAAACAAAAAAAATAGTCATGCTCAATCCTTACACACCAAGAAAACGTTGACTAATTCTGGGTTACATCCTGTTTTACATGTACTTTTTGCTCATTGTAACTAGTAAAACCTTAATGCAGAGTATCAAACTTTATAAAAAAAAAAAAAAAAGAAAGAAAGAAAAAATAAAGCCAAGCACTGACACAATTGTATTTTTATACATTTATGGAAAAATGTTTAAAATTTTTTTATTTTATCTTTGTATTTTAAATTAAAGTTTAAAAAAAAAAACCAACCATAGAAAGCAGTTCTGAGGGGAAAAAAAAAAAAAAGTTAATGTTAGAGAACAACCTAGGTGAGAGAATGAATTTCTGTTGTTATATATATATATATATATATATATATATATAATGACAGTCCTGAATTAAATATTTTTAGCACTTTTCTAATATCTGGACTTCGATGAAATTAAGAAGAAACTTAAATAAAATTAGAACTAGAATGTTAGTTTAGTTCAAAACATATCCTTTCAAGATTCTTTGCAATTACTACATTTTTAAATATGTATAAATTAGAAAATAAAAAATTATTGGATATATTTCATTAAATCATCAATTTATTTTGTTAGTTTCAACTGGAGACTATAGGATTAAACAAAAGTATTAAGAAGCACATGGAATAGTGTCCTCTTGAAGTCTCAACTCTGACCTTTTTGAAATAACATATTGTAAAGGTAATAATAAAAAAATCTCCCAATTACAATTTATTTGTATAATTTGAGTCAACTTTCAGCAAGTATTGTGGGTGGTTGTATTTTTAAAGTCTAAAATGAATATAGTTGGAAACTACTTGAGTAGATGAAATGCATTTCATTTGTGATCTTGAAATTTTAGAGTTTAAGCTTAATTAGCCTGTGTTACCATAAACTCAATTTTAGTATTCCATTACGTTAATAAAATTATTATATGTATTTGGGGGGGGGGTTGTTCATGCCATGGCAGGCATGTAGAAGTTAAGAACAACTTTAATTGATAAAGAGTCCATTACAGACTTGCTGGTCTGTTGGCAAATGCTTTTACCCATGAATCTATGTTATGGGACCCTTTAATGACATTACATGCCTGTGAGATTAGTGACTTTAGTAGTGTCAAAGTGTTCTGATGAACATGTGCAGTTCGCTCTCTTATTCTTCAGATTGCAAACAGTGGAAATTTTGCTGGATGTAGTAGATTTTTCTGTAATACATGAATGAGATATAAAAAAAATTATACAAAGCCTCCATGTAATGTATACCATACTATTTTCCTTTGAGACCAACAACATATATTTGTCATTTTACAATTTTAGAAACATACACATAATCATGTTTCCATGAACAAACACCTATTATGCTAAGTGGCATAGTTTAAGTATAATTTCTATCATTCACACAGTTGACACCTTCAATTTTTGTGGTTCTATTTATGGCCACTGTCGACTAGAAATTTGTGCTTAATACTTTTCATTTATTTTGATGTTTGTAAATGCAAAACAGGTTTTTCTGGGTCAATTTACACTTTATTTTTATTGTTTCTGGGAAATGGGTGTTTGCTTAAATAAATACTTTCCATGTTAAAAAAAGAAGTTACAATATTAAGAAGGTTAAGAACTACTAAATTAGAATAATGAGGTATTTATTGCAATAATTATTCAATATTTTGTCACAAAAACAAACTAAAACAATATCAGGAAAAAAAGAAAGAAATCAAAGACATTACAGGATTCAATGAAAATGAAGACAGATCATACCAAAATTTATGGAACACAATGCAAGCAGTGGTAAAAGGAAACATCATAGCATTAAGTGCCTGCATAATGTACTGGAGAGATCCCATACTAGCAACTAAACAGCACACCTAAAACCTCTAGAACAGAAAGAAGCAAACACTCCAAAGAGGTGTAGACTGCAGAAAATAGTAAAACTTAGGGCTCAAAATCAACCAGTTAAAAACAAAGAGAACAAAACAATGAATGAACAAAACCAAGATCCAGTTTTTTGAAAAAAAAAAAAAAATAACAGAATAGATAAAACTTTAACCAAACTAACTAAGGGCACAGAAACAGTATCCAAATTAACATAATCCTTAATGAAAAGGACATAATCAATGAACATGAGGAAATTTAAAAAGGCATTGGAGCTACTACTAATGTCTATACTACACAAAACTGGAAAATCTAGATGAAGTGGATGGTTTTCTAGACAGATGCTAGGTACAAAAGTTGAGTCATGATCAGGTAATCCATTTAAATAGTTCAATAACCCCTAAGAAAAATGGAAAAAGTAGTCAAAAACTGACCCCCCCCCCAAATAAAGAGCATAGGTCTAGATGGTTTGAGTGCAGAATTCTATAAGACCTTCAAAGAAGAGCTAATAGCCGTACTCCAAAAACTGTTCCATGAAACAGAGACAGAAGAAATACTACCTAATTCATTTTATGAAGCCACAGTTACTCTGATACCTAAACCTCACAAAAACCATACCAAAAAAAACATTAGATCAATCTTGCTTATAAATACCAACACAAAAATACTTAATAGTATTCTTAAACACTGAATCCAAGAACACATCAAAACCATCATTCTCCACAATTAAATAGGCTTTATTCCAGGGATGCAGGGATGACTCAATATGCAAAAGTTCATCAACATAATATACTATATAAACAAACTCATGGGGGAAAAAAACCCACATGATCATCTCATTAGATGCTAAAAAAAAAATTAAAAATAAATAAATAAATAAAAAGAAGCCTTCAACAGAATACAGCAGCCTTTCATGTTACAAGTCCTGGAGAGATCAGGAATTCATGGCATATAACTAAAGATAACAAAAACAATATGTACCAAACCAACCTCCCACTTCAAATTAAATGGAAAGAAACTAGAAGCAATTCCACTAAAATCTGGTACAAGACATAGTTGCGCACAATATCTATTCAATATTGTACTCAATGTTAAGGCTAGAGCTATTAGACAGGAAAAAAAATCAGGGGTATAGAAATTGGAAAAGAAGAAGGCTAAGTATTACTGTTTTCAGATTATATGATAGTAGACATAAGTGACCCCAACATTTCACCAGGGAACTTACAGATAATAAACAAACAACTCCAGCAAAATGGCAAAATATATGTATATACAGGCTGAAAAAGAAATCAGGGAAGCAACACCCTTCACAAAAGCCACAAATAGTAGAAAATATCTTGGTTATTGTGTCACCAAGGAACTCAAAGATATGTATGAATAGAACTTTACATCCCTAAAATAAAATATAAAAAGACCTCAGAAAATGGAAAGATCTCTCATACTCATGGACTGGCCGGATTAACCATGAAAATGACCATTTTACCAAAAGTAATTTACAGATTCAGTGTAATCCCCATCAAAATTTGAACACAATTCTTGACCGACATGAAAAGATCAATTCTCAAATATATATGGCAAAACAAACAAACAAAATCAATATATCCAAAACAATTCTAAATACAAGACAGAAGCAAATACTTACACTCAATCATTGAACTTAAGTCATGGAGCCCTTTGGTTGAATTAGGGGAAAGATTGAAGAAGCTGAAGGGGAGATGACCCCATAGAAAGACCAGCAGTCTTTATATATATATATATATATAGGCCATCTTTTATTGGTAAAAGGGCACATAGAAACAATAAAAACCACAATGGGGTTTCCTAGAAAGAACAATAGTACACAAAACATCTAAAGGAGAAGCACAGTGTTTCTAATACACAGAATTTAACCAAACTCTTTCCACATGGTAAATAAGGCAGTGAAAAATTTGCAGGCAATAGTCCCCTGGTTGTCCAAGACTTTAGAAAAACATTTTAGAAAGTTTAACAGAAAGAAAAGAATGTTGTACAAAATATCAACCAATACATTTTTTTTTACAGTGAGCAAAAAGTATATGTAATACAGGGTGTAACCCAGAATTTGTCAATGTGTTCTTGGTGTATAAGGATTGAGCATGACCATTTTTTTGTTTTGTTTTGTTTTGTTTTGTTTTTTTCTTAGACTTCACACTGTCTGTGAGTTGTTTCTGGGGCAGTGCAAGCCTCTGGGGTTAGCATCCCACTATCAGTGACTGCATAATATGTCTGTTCTTTGTGACTGGGTTATCTCACTCAGGATGATATTCTCTAGATGCAGCCATTTTCTTAAGAATTTGGTTAAGTCATTGTTTCTGGTGGCTGAGTAGTATTCCATTGTGTAAATGTACCACCTGAAGACCCAGCTATTCCACTTCTGGGCATACACCCCAGAGACACTTTAATATACAACAAAGATACATGCACCACAATGTTCATAGCAGTTCTATTTATAATAGCCAGAAGCTGGAAAGAACCCAGATGTCCTTCAGTAGATGAATGGAGACCAGCAGTCTTAACTAACTCAGACCCCAGGAGCTCTCAGAGACTGAGCATACATGTGTGGTCCAAGGCCCCTGGCACATGTATAACAAATTCCTGCCTGGTCTGGCTTCAATAAAAGAAGGTGGGCTTAATCCTTTTTAGTCTTGAGGCCCCACAGAAGTGGGAGGGCTCCTGCGGGGGAGGGGAGCAACCTCTAGAGCACAGGGGGGTAGAATAAAAAGAGGATCTATGGGAGAGGGGACTGAGGGGGTCAATGACTAGAATTTAAATAAATAAAATTAATTAATTAATTTTAAAAAACATTGGATCATCTAAAACTTTCTTGAGTGAGAGAAATTATGAGTGAAAAATATTGAAGCCCTTTGCTGACGAATCTTTTGTCTGAGTGTACATAGCGTATAGAATGTCTGAGTGTACTTTATTGTCTCTGTACTCAAAATGAAAAAAGCTAGAAACAAGGTAAATATCCATCCTTAAAAATGGTAAACTGCTGATTATGTATACTCTAGGTTCGTGTTATTTTGTACTTAAAAATATTGATTCCTTCACCAATTTGCAAATCATTTTTTTCATAGGAGCCAGTCCTAATCTTCTTTGTATTGCCCTAATTTTGGTATTGTACTGCCAAAGCAAGCACAGTTACTATGTTTATGATACTTATGTTCAATGATGTGATTAAAGATAAATATAATTTATATATCTTAACTGCTATTAAATTTCCATAATCATGTAACTTGAGTTTTTGTTTAATATTTTAAATGGTAAGTAAATTATAGTATATTCTGTAAAAATGTAAAGCACATAAGTCAGTATTTGCACTTTATTGAATTGAAAAAACCTATTTAGTAAGCATAGAAACAAATCATAAATATTCCATTTAATGGTTTTAGTGGTAATTAGAAATTCTGAGTGAATTAATGGAATACAAAAGTGTTATAAAATAACATTAATTGCATCTTTGATGTGTGTATGCACAATTGTGTGTTTATGGATATATTGGTGTGCATAGGTGTGTCTCCACTTGTGTGCAAATGATCTGAAAACAAGAGGATAAATACAGGTGCTGTTTTTCTGGAAATAATCAACTTGTATCCTGAGAAATGGTCTCTCAGTGGCCAGAAAACCATCAGGAAGACTCTTCTGATTGGCCAGTGAACCACCCCTCGTCTCTCTGCTTTCAGCAATGGATAGGTGGAGGCTCATCAGCACAGTGGCTTTTTTTACTTGGGATGAAAGTGTCAATTTCAGATGCCCATGCTTCTGCAGGGAGTATTTTTTCAGATAAAACTATTACCCTGGCTTTTGTGCCAATTCTTACAACATAAAATAAGATTCCAGCAGAGGAGATTTGAAGAAAATAATCTGTTTAATCTTGGCAGTAGGAGGACTACACAGTTATTTGCTTGTTTAATTATAGCCATAAGCCAGTCTCCCTGGTTTCTCTTACACCCATCTGTGTATTTCATTAAGCAAAGACTTATTTTGCACTAGTTGAGCAAAAACAGTCATTGCAAACCCTCGGCATGTTTCTTTATCTCTCTTCAACTGCACACATCTTATATACTTGACCTGTCTTTTAAAAAATTAATTAATTTAGTTATTTACTTTACAGCCTCATTGAAATTTCTCCCCCTGCCTTTTTTGCCCCTAGTCTTCTCCCAAATCTATTACTCTTCCATTTCTTTTCAGGAAAGGAGAGGCCTCCCAACTAGCCTTGGCATATCAAGTTGAAGTAAGTTTAGGCATATCTCCTCCTACTGAGGCTAGAGGCAGCAAGATGAAAGGATCCCAGAATCAGGCAGCAGTGTTGGAGGCAACCCTATCTCCTAATGTTAAGAATCCCAGATGAAGACCAACCTGCATAACTGTTACATATATGCAAAGGTACTAGGTCTGTCCCATGCATGCTCTGTGGTTGGTGGTTTAGCCTTGGTGTGTTCCTATGGGACTAGGTTAGTTGACTTTGAAGGTTTTCTTTCTCCTTTTTTAGATTACCATATATCATTGCTTTATGCAAATATGAAATTATTCTTGTGGTATCCCCTCAAGCTCCTACAAACCTTGCTATCCCTCTTCCTTAGGATTTCCCCAAACTCACTTAATGGTTGACTGTGGATCTTATGTGTTTCCATAAATTGTTGGATTAAGCCTCTCTGAATATAATTAGGCTAGACTTTTGTCTTCAAGTATAGCCAACTATCAGTAATAGTGTCAGGGCTGGGCTCCATCTCATGGTATGGGTTTCAAGCTGGGCAAGTCATTTGTTGCTCATTCACTCAATATCTGCTCCATCTTTACCTCTGCATATATTGTAGGCAGGACAAATTGCCAATCAAAGGCTTTGTGGCTGGGTTTGTGTACCAATTTCTTCATTGGAAGTCTTGTCTCATTGCAGTGAATGGCATTTCAAGTTCCATATCTGCTACTGTTAAGAGTCTTAGCTATCTAGGGTCATCTTCATAGATTCCTGGGAGTTTCCATGCTTAGGTTTCTAGTTAGCCCTAGAAGTGCTTTCCTCACTCCAGTCATCTCTTCCAGTACTCTCTTCCTTCAGCCCTAACATGATCACCCCTGTTCCCATCCCTATCCCCACTCCTGTCCATCCAAGATGTCTGTTCTATTTTCCCATCTTAGTAAGACTCACAGAAACACATATCCCCACTAGGCAAGATAATGACCCATCTTTAAATGGAATCCTGCTACCTTGACCTGTTAGTTACTTTTTTATTGTCCTGATGTGCACAGTTTAGTTAACTTCATGATTTCATAGGGGCCAGTATACCATGTAAAGGGTGGAACAAAACATTTCAGACTTGTTTTACCTGGAACATAGAGAGAATGGGGAAGGAAGGAAGAGAGAGAGATAGGAGAGTGCTACTGTGTACAGCCTGGCTTCAGAACTCTGTGATCTAGCACAATAAACACCCCAGAGAAATTAAAAAATAGCTCTTTATTGTGATACCCAAGTTCCTGGAAACTAGTAATGAAATCTCTGTTCTTATAAATTTGACTGTTAGAGATTCTTCATAGAAATAGAATTTTTTCTTATACTTAACTTCACAATTTTGATACATTTTTTAATAGATGCTCCAACTAGATTTTAAAACTAAAAGTTTCTCAATCATCTGTTGTGAGTATGATTCTAGTTTTATTTTGTCTGTAATTTACTAGAAACTATTGGGGGTAGCAGGAGTTAGAAGTGCTTACCTAGTCTCTTCTTAAATGAGAATTTAATTCAAATTCCAGTTACTAATTATTTACCAAATTTTATTTTGCTATCATTTTATAAATAGAACTTTAAATAATTTATGCAAATCAACATATCCTCTCTGTATATTAGTCATGGCTGAACTTCAACTTTTGTTTCTATAACTATACTATACCTATTTAAACTTATTATAAATATTTCATGGGAATTTCAAATTTTTTCAGCTAATATGTCATGGTGGTAGGTAACTAATGACATTATTGCTAAGTGTTTTCATGTCAATGTATCATAACATAAATATCAATGAAAATGATATGCATATCTATATTATACACTTATACTCTGAACTGTTATGGCCATTTATTTATTTTTCTTACAACTTTATTTTAAAAAGAGAGAAATAAATGTACAAATGATTAAAAGCATTTTTGCATAAAACTATATGAATATATTTTTGTCAGTACTTGATTTTTTAAACGTTTGATAGTATGCATTGAAATCTTACTAGTTATCATAAACATAAAGTACATGTAAAACAAAGCATAACATGGAAATAGGCAAAGTTTTCTTGGTATGTATAGATTAGAAATAATGATTTATTTTATTTTATTTTTTATTGAAGAACTTTATTTTTAAAAAAAACAAAGATAAATGTACAAATTTTTAAGCATTTTTTTAAGGTTTGATATGCTGCATTAAGGTCTTACTAGTTACAATGAGAAAAAAGCACATGTAAAACAGGATGTAACCCAGAATTAGTCAAGGTTTTCTTAGTGTGTAAAGATTGAGCATAATGTTTTTTTTTTTTTTTTCTTGAACTTCACAGTTTGTGAGTTGTTTCTGGGGAAGTCCAAGCCTCTGGGTTTAGCATCCCACTAACAGTGACTGCATATTATGTCTGATCTTTTGTTACTGGGTTATCTCAATCAGGATGATATTCTCTAGATGCATCCATTTTCTTAAGGATTTGGTTAAGTCATTGTTTCTGATAGCTGAGTAGTATTCCATTGTGTAAATGTACCACAATTTTGGTATCCATTAATCTACTGAAGGAAATCTGGGTTCTCTCCAGCTTCTGGCTATTATAAATAGAGCTGCTATGAACATTGTGGTGCATGTATCTTTGTTGTATATTGGAGTGTCTGTGGGGTATACGCCCAGAAGTGGAATTGCGGGATCTTCAGGTAGTACTATATCCAATTTTCTGAGGAACTGCCAGACTGATTTCCAGAGTGGTTGTATCTGTTTACAACCCCACCAACAGTGGAGGAGTGTTCCTCTTTCTCCACAACCTCACCAGCATCTGCTGTCATCTGAGATTTGGATATTGGCCAATCACACTGGTGAGAGGTGGATTTTCAGGGTTGTTTTGATTTGCATTTCCCTGATGGCTAAGGATATCAAGCACTTCCTTAGATGTTTCACATCCATTCTATATTCCTCAATTGAGAACGTTTTGTTTAGCTCTGTACCCCATTTTTTAATAGGGTTGTTTAATTCTCTGGTGTCTAGCTTTTTGAGTTCTTTGTATACCTTGGATGTTAGGCCTCTATCTGATGTGGAGTTGGTAAAGAACTTTTCCATTCTGTTGGTTGCCGTTTTTTATTCATGACAATGTCCTTAGCCTTACAGAAACTTTGCAATCTCATTAAGTCCCATTTGTTAATCTTTGACCTTAGAGCTTGAGCCATTGGCATTTTGTTCAGAAATTTTTCTCCTGTACCTATGTGTTCTATGGTTTTCTCTACTTTCTCATCAAATAGTTTCAGTGTACCTTGTTTAATGTGGAGATCTTTGATCCACGTACACTTGAGCTTTGTACAAGGAGATAAAAAGAGGTCTATTTTCATTCTTCTGCATGCTGAGTGCAAGTTGGACCAACACCATTTGTTGAAAAGGCTGTCCTTTTTCCATTGAATGTTACAGCTCCTTTGTCAAAAATCGGGTGACCACATATGTGAGGGCTCATTTCTGGATCTTCTATTCTATTCCATTGATACACATGCCTATTTCTGTATCAGTACCATGCAGTTTTCAGCACAATTGCCTTGTAATATACCTTGAGTTCAGGGATAGTGATTACCGCAGATGTTTTCTTGTTGTTGAGGATGGATTTGCTATTCTAGGTCTTTTGTTATTACAGATGAAATTGCACATTGATGTTTCCAACTAAATGAAGAAATGGGTTGGAATTTTGATGGGGATTGCATTGAATTTGTAGATTGCTTTAGATAAGATGGCAATTTTTAAAATGTTGATCCTTTCAATCCATGAGCATGGGAGATCTTTCCATTTTCTGAGATTCTCCTCAATTTTTTTCTTTAGAGGTTTGAAGTTTTTGTCATACAGGCCCTTCACTTGCTTAGTTAGAGTCACACCAAGGTATTTCATAGTTTTTGTGACTATTGTGAAGGGGACCTTTTCCCTAATTTCTTTGTCCACATGTTTGTCCTTTGAATATAGGAAGGCTACTGATTTGTTTGAGTTGATTTTATATCCAGCCATTTTGCTGAACTTGTTTATTTGCTGTAGGAGTTCTCTGGTGGAATTTGTGGGATCGCTTAAGTACACTATCATGTCATCTGCAAAGAGAGATGGTTTTATCTCTTCCTTTCCGATTTGTATCCCCTTGATCTCCTTTTGCTGTCTAATTGCTCCAGCCAGGGCTTCTAGTACTATGTTAAATAGGTAGGGGGACAGTGGGCAGACTTGTTGAGTACCCGATTTTAGTGGGATTGCTTCAAGTTTTCCACTGTTAAGTTGGCTGTTGGCTATTGGTTTGCTACATATTGCTTTTATTATGTTTAGGTATTGACCTTGGATTCCTGTTCTCTCCAGGCCTTTTAACATGAAGGAGTGTTGAATTTTGTCAAATGCTTTCTCAGCATCTAGTGCGATGACCATGTGAGTTTGTTCTTTGAGTTTGTTTATATGGTGGATTACGTTGATGGATTTGCTTATGTTAAACCATCCCTGCATCCCAGGGATGAAGCCTATTGGTCATGGTGAATGATCGTTTTGATATGTTCTTGGATTCAGTTTGTAAGGATTTTGTTGAGTATTTTTGCATCAATGTTCATAAGTGAGATTGGTCTGAAGTTCTCTTTCCTTGTAGGGTCTTTGTGTGGTTAAGGAATGAGGGTTATTGTATCCTCAATTAATGAGTTAGGTAGTATTTCATCTGATTCTATCTTGTGGAATAGTTTGGAAAGTATTGGTGTTATGTCCGCAATAAATGTCTGATATAATTCTGCACTGAACCCTTCTGGACCTGGGCTTTTTTGGTTGGGAGGCTTTTGATGACTTCTTCTATTTCTTTAGGTGTTATGGGATTATTTAGATGGTTTACCTGGTCCTGGTTTAACTTTAGAATCTTGTATCTGTCTAGGAATTCATCCATTTCCTCCAGATTTTCCAACTTTGTGGAGTATAGGCTTTTGTAGTAGGATCTGATGATTTTTTGAATCTCCTCAATTTCAGTTATGTGTCTACTTTCTTTTCTGATTTTGTTAATTTGTATAATCTCTCTTTGCCCTCTAGTTAGTCTGGCTAGGGGTTTATCAATCTTGTTGATTTTCTCAAAGAACCAGCTCTTGGTTTTGTTGATTATTTTGATAGTTCTTTTTGTTTCTATTTGGTATATTTCTGCCCTAAATTTATTATTTCTTGCTGTCTACTGCTCTTGAGTGTATCTGCTTCCTTTTGTTCTAGAGCTTTGAGCTGTGCTGTCAAGTTGCTGATGTATGCTCTCTCCAGTTTCTTTTTGGAAGTGCTCAGAGCTAAGAGTTTTCCTCTCAGGACTGCTTTCATTGCATCTCATAGATTTGGGTGTGTTGTGTTTTTGTTTTCATTGAATTATAGAAAATCCTTAATTTCTTTCTTTATTTCTTCTTTGACCCTGCTATCATTTAACAGAGTGTTGTTTAGTTTCCATGCGCATGTGCCTTAGACCATGGTGATCTGAGAGGATGCATGGGAGTATTTCAATCTTCTTATATCGATTGAGGCTCGTTCTGTGTCCAATTATGTGGTCAGTTTTCGAGAAGGTGCCATGAGGTGCTGAGAAGAAGGTGTATTCTTTTACTTTAGGATGATATGTTCTGTAGATATCTATTAATTCCAGTTGGTTCATAGTCTCTGCTAGTTTTACAGTGTCCTTGTTCAGTTTCTGTTTCCATGATCTGTCCATTGGTGAGAGTGGGGTATTAAAGTCTCCCACTATTATTGTGTTGCGTGAAATGTGTTTTTTGAGCTTTAGTAGGGTTTCTTTTATGAATGTGGGCGCTTTTGTATTTGGAGCATGTATGTTAAGGATTGAGAGTTCCTCCTGACAGATTTCCCCTGTAATGATTAAAAAGTGTTCTTCCTTATCTTTTTTGATAACTTTTGTTTGGAAATTTACTTTATTCGATATTACCAGCTTGCTTCTTGGGGCTGTTTACTCTCAGTTTTTTTCCCAACATTTTACTCTGAGATAGTGTCTTTGTCTCTGAGATAAGTTTCCTGTATCCAGCAAAATGCTGTATTTTGTTTATGTAATCAATCTGATAGCCTATGTCTTTTTATTGGAGAGTTGAGTCCATTTATGTTAATAGATATCAAGGAATAGTGGTTGCTGTTTCCTGCTATCATTGCTTTTGTAGGTTGAGTTGTGTCTGTGTCTCTTTCTTCTTTTGGTTTTCTTACTTAGGAGTTTTCTTGTTTTTACTAGAATGTAGTTATTGCCACAAGGCTATCTTCTTAGCTCTTGAGTTATTAATGATTTATGTCTAGGTGTACCCCAATCTGAGAGGATGCTATACATTTCTTGTTGTTGTTGTTTTTTTTTTTTTTTTTCCTGCAGACTGAGGCTTCTACATTTTGGACTTTCTTTTTTGAGCTTTATGTGATCTGTGACTTGTTTTTTGGGTGTTCAGAGCTTTCTGGGGCTAGTATCCAATTATCAGTAATTGCATATTATGTCTGTTCTTTTGTGACTGGGTTACCTCACTGGGGATGATGTTCTCTAGATACATCCACTTTCCTAGGAATTTGTTATGGCCATTTATAATCTAACTTATCAAATGTATTGTAGAAAACTCTAATATACTAAACACACTTCTGTATAAATGGAAAACTAGAGGACATTTACCATTTTTATTTGGTAAATGTAAATATATAAGTAAGACTATTAATAGGAAAATGATGTTTTTGTTTATTTAATAATTTCACTCAAAAATGTAAATGTGTATCTCATGCTAAGTAAAATTTTAGTGCTTCAGGAAAGGAGCAAAGTAAAAAGTAAGGAAAAGCCCGTATTTCAAGTGCTAAGATAGGAAGTCATTACTAAGCTAATGTATGAATGATAAAAAAAATCTATAAAAATTTCTTTCATACAAAAATCACAGCAAGTATAAATTAAAGCACCTAGCACAAACATGACAGATGAGGTGAAGAATGGACAGGGAGCTGAATCATACTTCTGGACCAAAGTAATAGTATTGACATTCTTTTCCAAATATAACTGAATGTTACCCAAAGATTTTGCACAGGTAATGATTCTGAGCTACACCGAAAAAAAAAAGAGTCAAACACAAATAAAACTATTCTAGTTGGCCATCTCTATACAGTGCTATAAAAACTAGAAATTATGTAAAGCAGTGAGGAAAATTTTCAGAAACTGAAAAACATAAAAATTATATTATAGACTAATAATCATATTCACCAGCAGATACATTTATAAAAGAATAAGTCAATAAAGGGAAAATTAAGAGAAAATATTCATGTGGAAACAATTATATGAAATTTAATATTAAAAAGTAACATCAATGCAGATATAAAAGATGCTGAGGTCGAAACTATTGTAGATTTAAGGCTATTGAGATAGTTTAAGCTCAGCCTGAGTGATTTAGCCAGACCCTACCTCTAGAAAATTAACTAATGGTATATTTTTAAAAAGAATGTGTACATTGGCTGTAGAGGTACACAGCTTAATGGTAGAGCCTTTACATAGCATATACAAGGTTCTATGCTCAATCCCCTTTCCTGAAAATAAAAGACAGCATATTTTACAAGTAAGATATACGTGAGAAAGAAGAAAATATATAATAGACATGAAATGGTGAAATCCTGTAATCCCAGCACCTAGAAGGTTGAGGCAGGAGGATTACAAGTTCCAGGCTAGTGTATACTACACACCAAAACCAACACTATATATTAAAAGAAAAAAACCCATTATCTAGTAATGATGCCATATGAAACTAATGGAACAGAATACTATTTTTTTAATTTTTAAAAATATACCTTCTTAAGTCAGAGTGATTTAAACAGATTTTTTATAATTGTTACATGATACACACAATGGTTCTAGTATATGAAATCCTGACAGCACCATCAGGTATAAGGCTGAGAATCCTTTATGCAGAAATTCTAAAACTCACATCTATAAAAATTTACTGGTAAAGGAGTGTACCGAATAGGTTCTCCAGAGAGTGCTTCTAGTATAAACTGGGGCATCTACTGTGGAAATTTCTTCATCTGTTGAAGACCTGGATCCGTTTTAACTTTGACCACCTAAATCCTGCTTCTACTTCTTTATTTACATAAGCAAAGTATAGATGAATAAAATGCTTGTGTGTGGTGTTTAAAAGAGTATTGTAAAGACCCAAGTTTAACATCCAAATGAATGTCAACAGTAAGAGAAAATTGCTTTGGGGAGCAGTTCCAAGAAGGTATTAATGTTTTGTTCTATTGGACTGTGATTATTAATTTTATGTGTTTATTGTGTTATTTTCTAACATGTATTTTAGAATGAATTATTATGCTTATAAATATTTATATTTATTTGAAAGCAGCTATAATTTACTAGTTGCTATTTTCAGACAAGTGACTATTTTTCAACTTTAAATTGAATTAAGGTTTGGGGGCCACTGATAGAATACTTGGTTTTACATTTTAATGCCTTTTATAGATTATTCTAATGTGTTATCCTCCATGGTGCAGGAATTCTTGCAGAGCAGGGGGAAAAATCTAATTAGAAAAGCCTTCCTTTTTGTAGTTCACACTAAAACTCACTGTTACTATTCCATAAATTTCATAGAAAATCAAGGAAAATGCAAATAAGTATTAACATTCATAATTACTGGTTAAACAGGCTCTGGCATGACCCTAATTTAATTTGTATAAATTCAGCTCCCCAAAATAATAATAAAAAAAAATAGAGTAAAGTTACTCTTCTTGTCTCTCAGTGTAAGTGATTCAGATATAACAATTCAATGTTTTGGAATCTGAGTAGTGATTCTCTCTCCCTCTCACACTGCTTCATACATGATAGAAAGCAAGTTTGAAGAGAACGCTCTCTTGGCTCAGGAGAAGCTCAAAAGTCTACATAGAAACCCAAGGAGCTGGTTACCTCACATTCATATTCCCAGAGTAAAGCAAACTTAATATACCCATGCTTTCTACTTTCTTACCTACCTGATTTTCTTCCTCTCCAATAGTTCTGGGACTGCTTTAGGGACCTGTGCTACCCACAATGAATTGGGTCTGTCTACATGAATAAAAACTACCAAGACAAGCTTCAACAGATATGTCTATAGAACAAGCTGGTCTAAATAATTCATCAACTAGAACTCTTAGATTCTTAACGTGAGAGTCAAAACTAACTGTTACACAGAAACTCCTCTTAATTATATTAAATTATATATGTTCTTCCCATGATTTTACTAAAACCATGGGAAGTAGCAAGTCAAAATATATTCTAATACCTGGTTCTGCTAGAACCCTCAGCAACTCAAGATATATTCTAACACCACGACTTCATGATGATGGCATAAATAATGGAAGAACATATGGTGACATAAAATAGTGAGCTGCACAATGTTTTCTACATTGGAGTCTCAGGGGGCATTGATTCAGACATTCTTACATGATATTGAAATGTTTAGGTAGTTATGCTACTCTGCATAGAAATAGACAATCAAATGAGAACAGTGAGTGTGTCACCATTGAACATATCCAAAGTCATGGTTGAAAAAGGAAGAAGGCAACGTTATCCTCTGTTTTATCTTTCTAGCATGTACTGAGAAAATGTTCCTACTCTGCAAGTTTAGACTATTAAAATTTCTAGAAATGAAAAAAAAATCATTTTGTAGATACAGCAGCTCTGTATGAAATAATTTGATCTCATCTGAACTTTTGGTACAAAATGACATACTACCCTCTCAACATATTGTTAAGGCTTATGATTTTAAAGATATCATTAAGTAGCACACTGGTAAATGTGCATTAAAATTTCTTTGATTCGATGGATAAGTATGAACATTAGTTATGCCATAATTTTAAGAAATTCATATTAGGTGTTTAATTTTATGAATTTGATTATCATGGCATTTAAACAATATTTAATTTTTTCTTAGCTTATGTGAATTACAAGATATTGTGTTTTAATTTTTAGCAAGATTTAGTTCATCTCTCTATGAATATGTGAAGAACATATATTGGCAAGTAAAAATCATTGACTTCTTATTTCAAAGCAATAGTAAAGACTTAAAGATTAAGATAAACATAAGAAGAATAAAAACTTTGTTTCAAAAATATTTTGGTTGATATTTTCAAGTTATTTTTGATACTTCAACATGTAGTAGAAATTTAAGAACAAACGAACAATATTCTATCAACCCTGGCAAATATGTAAAAATAAAATATGCCTTTCTTTCCATAAAAAATGTACTGTAAATTATATCCATTTATGGTCATTTCTAATCGCTTGAAAAGCTTTGATTTGGATCAAATATATGTATAAGTACATATATATATATATATATATATATATATATATATATATATATATATATATATATGTTATCATGAGATTTCGAAACAAGTTTGCAATATTTACTAAGCAAATAAAATGATTTATATTTTTATTTTTTCCTTATAAATTTTGTCTATCTATACATTATAGAAATACTAAAAAAAATCAATTAACTTCACTTCGTTATCTTTTTGCCTGTGTGGGAAGAACATTAAAAAAGAAACAGCTCTCAGTAAGGGATTATACAGTTAAATATAGAAAATTATAGCAACTGCAGAAATTTCTATGTGTTGATATTAATTTTTAGTTTATTTTAATTAAAGTTCTGTTTAAAGCTTTCCCACTTCTCAATAATTGCATGTAGGATTCAATTCTATTTTGACATTACTGTCAACATTGGCAATCTTTTGACTAGGATTCAACTTCCAGTCCAAACTGATACCACAAAGTACCTACAATGGAAGAATACAGAAGGCAAAGTAGTTTTTTTTTTTTTTTTATGACAGTTAACTCAAACTGCTCTAAGAAATGAATCTAGTGCTCATTTTACCAGCAGAATCTAAAGTTTGGTCTAATGAAATGACTACACAATGGTGTCTCAAGGTCAGAAAAAATATGCAAATAATGCTTTCTGTTTCACAGCTTACCAGTTTTCAATGATAAGTAAAACCTGTTTTAATAATACACTGATAAAGGTATATTGTGTAGAATTCTTCTTTATTCTTTCCCAGTTGGTTCAACCGTAATAAGAATATGGTACTCTCAAATCAGAAACTGCCAGGTAAATCTCCATGAATATTTCAAATGACAAATAAAACCTAATGAACGTAACTCTTCTAGCTAATCTTTTCAGTTATAGGTTATAGACTTCAAAGAATAAGATACTGCACATTAGTAATACTTTAGTGTTTTACACTATTAGCAAAATACAACAAAACATACTAAATTAGACTTCCTACAGTGATTTTATATGATCTCAGTATGTTCTTAAATGTTTTATTTAATTCATTTTTAGGCATATCTATTTGCTGTAATAAAGTTCCAGGAATCCATTATACATGTCAGGAATTAAACCAATAAGTAAATGTTCCCACACTTACCATGTCTTCTTGGGAAATATACAGAGTTAGAGAGTTAGACATTAGACAGAAAATCCCAGCTGCTATGGAACAGACATCTTGTCAAAGAAATCAGATGTGAGGCAATGTTGGGCACACTATAATTACAGTCTGGCCAGTCATCTGTAATTCCAGCATGCCTTCATCGAGATACTATGGAGGAACAAGGCAGTCCTTGAAAAGCTAGCTGATATGCAAAGCGGCAAGAAGTAAGAAACTGCTCTTCAAACAACATAGAAGACAAGGAGAGGCATCAGCGATTGTCCTATGACTTTCATACATATACTGTTCATCTGTGGTACATGAATGTCCTTATGCACATTGACACTCTGAAACACATACACACACCATACACACACAAAAAGAAAGAGGTGTAAAAAGTACCAAATGCACAATAGGCCCTCTCAAATGAGCATAGTATTAAGTTTAATAAAATAAAAACCATAGATAGGGAACCAACTCTTCCTGGAAGTATTCTTTAGGTACATGATTTTTTTTCTTTTATTCTTTAATCTCTTTATAATCCAGCCTTTATTCCCTTTCCTGTTCCACTCTCTGACTTTACCTTGTCCCATACCTCCTCCCACCAACGTTGTCTTTAAGAGGATGTCCCCAAATCCCACCCCCAGTCTCTCACTGAGGCCAGACCAGGCAGTCCCCCACTATACAGTGTATATGTGTCAGGACCTCATATCAGCTGATGTATGCTGCCTGGTTGGTGGCTCGGTGTCTGAAACATCCCAGGGGTTTAGGTCAGCTGAGACTGTTAGTGTTTCTATGGAGTTACCCTCTTCCTCAACTTCTTCCAATTTTTCCCCAGTTCAACTACAGGAATCCCCAGCTTCTGTCCATTTGTTGGGTGTAAGTATCTGCATCTGACTCTTTCAGCTGCTTGTTGGGCCTCTCAGAGGGCAGCTTTAAGAGCCTTTCCATTGTATTAGGCCAAATACAAATGAAATTATAATACTGTTGAAAAAATTACCTAGCTTGGATAAAAACTCTCCACTGAAATTTTTGATCATTAAAACTAAACATGAAGGAGTAACATTATAATATATAAAAATAAATCATAATACATACTTTATCTACTGTTCATACTATTTCCATTACCCCATCAACTCTAAGTCTTTATTGATAGCTCAGTCTATGTTTTACCCACATTCTTTCTGCTCCTTAGTGGTTCCTTTGCATTATGCCTCACCGACAAAACAAGACCTTAATGTTGTAGCATGCCTTCTCTCTCTTTTTTATTTACTCAAAGAATGGGAAAAATGGAGACACAAACATGAGCAGTGAGTTCTGAAGGATAAGGAGAGGAAGTAGGAAAAAGGTCTTTCCTTAGAGAGCAGAACTGAGGCCACCAATTATTCCTTTCTCTCAGCCTGATAAAATATTTGATTTACACACTCTCCACTATACTAAATTGGGTACTTTATGTTTCTAGATATGTGAGTAAGGAGTTGAAGTCTCTCATGCATGTTTTTGATGCTTCTCTGTTTTGCAGGCAGTGGGAGGGTGGGAGTTTGCCTACAGTATAATTATAGTGTATACTGATCAGGACTTCTTTTGTTACAACCTTAGAAGAATTTCAAGGAGTTTGGAAGCAATGGAGCAAACATGAATTGGACCTAAATATATAAGTGAAACAGTATTTGTTTTAATTTATATTTTAAAGGGTACAGTGACTCACATTCTAATGTACCATAAAAATGTAAATTTCTTCAATAATTGTGATTTGGGGGTGATTAGAAAATAAATGATATATTTTAAATTTTACCTTACTTTAAGAATATAAAAAAGGATTAGTGTAATTATGTACTATTAATTGTTACATGCATTTAACCTCAACTACTGCACATGATATGGTAGTTTGAATAAGTATAGCAACTATAGACACATATGTTTGAATGCTTGCCCCATATGGAATGGCACTATTAGGAGATGTATCCTTGTAGTAGTTATGGCCTTGGTGGAGGAAGTGTTTTGGGAATCTACAAAGCTCTTTGCTTAAAAGATTATTTTTATGATTGACACCCTTCTTAACTCAGCTTTACAAAATTTTTAAGTGATAATAGCAATTAATAACTCCCCAGAATGTTCTTCTCACAGTTGCATGTTCTAAAATTTTCATTGTGTGACCCAGAGACAGCTTGACTCCAAGAAGTTCCATCACAACTAGAGTCGAAGTGAAGCACACCACCCTAATACCTAACTAACTGGGACCAACATGGAGCCCAGCAGATGAGGGACCTATTTGGCCAGCTGAAGACACATGTTCCTTCTGGTCTAGAGCTACAACTGGAGAATGAATGGGTGCACCAGACTCCTCCTGTACCCCCTGCCACACACATACACACATATAGCATGACTCCCAGGAGTTACATCATAAACAGGCTCACAAGAAGGACAGGCTACAGTCAGAGATGGCAAAGCTATATAACACCAAACAACCATATGGTAACAGGCAAGCACAAGAATATAAGCAAAATGAACCAATGCCACTTGGTAGTATAAGAACGCAGTTTTCCCAACACTGCAAATCCTGGATATTTGAACTCACCTGAAATGCAAGATTTTGACCTAAAAATCCCATCTCATTAAAATATTAGAGAATCATGAGCAGAGTATAAATAACTCCCTTAGAGAAATAACAGGAGAATACAGGTAAAGGGATAGGTACCCTTAGAGAAGAAACATGTAAATCCCTTAAAGATACACGAAATAACAATCAAACAGGTGAAGGAATTGAACAAACACATGCAAGATCTAAAAGTGGAAATAGAAACAATAAAGAAATCAGAAAGAAAGGCAAACCTGGAGATGAAATACCTAGGAAAGAGATCAGAAGTTACAGATTCAAGTATCACCAACAGAATACAAGAAAAAAGAGAATCTCATGTCTAGTGGATACCATAGAAGACACTAATACAAGAGTCAAAGAAAATACAAAGCACAAAAAGCTCCTAACCTAAAATATCCAGGAAATTCATGATACAATAAAAAGACCAAACTTAAAAATGATAGGTATAAATGGGGGTTAAGAATCATGATCAGAGGGTCAGAAAATATCTTCAATAAAATCACAGAATAAAACTTCCCTAACCTAAAGAAAGTGATGCCCATAAACACAAGAGAAGCATACAAAACAGCAAATAGATTGGTCCAGAAAATAAATTCCTCCCATCACATAATAATCAAAACACCATATACACCAAACAGAGAAATATTAAAAGCTGTAAGGATAAAGGTTCAAGTAACTTATAAAGGCAGACCTATCAGAATTATACCAGATTTTTCAACAGAGATTCTAAAGACAGAAGATCTTGGGCAGATGTCATAGAGATCCTAAAAGAACACAAATGCCTGCTAGCTACTATACCTAGCAAAACTCTCAATCATCATAGATGGACAAACCAAGATATTCCATGATACAATAAAACTGAAACCATATCTTTCCACTAATTCTGCCCTACAGAGGAAAATAGAAGGAAAACTCCAACACAAGGAAGAAAACAACACCCAAGAAAACCTAGAAAGTAATCATGTCACAACAAACTCAAAAGAAGAGAACCACACAAACATAATGCCACCTCTAAGAACAAAAATAACAAGAACCAACAATCATTTATCTTTACCATCTCTCAACACCAATGGACTCAATTCCCCAATAAAAAAGGCATAGGTTCACAGACTGGATACATAAACAGGACCCAGCATGTTGCTTCATACAGGAAACACACCTCGGTGACAAAGACAGAACTACCTCAGAGTAAAGGGCTGGAAGAAAATTTTCCAAGCAAGTGGTCCCCAGAAACAAGCTGGAGTAGCCATTCTAATATCCAATAAAATAGACTTTCAGCCAAGAGTTATCAAAAGTATTGTGGAAATACACTTCATACTCTTTAAAGTAAAATCCACCAAGATGATCTCTCAATTCTGAATATCTATTTCTCAAATGCAAGGGCTCCCATATTTGTAAAAGATAAAAAATGACTAAAACCTCAAAGAACACATTGAAACTCACACAATAATAGTGGAAGTCTTCGACACCCTACTCATATCGATAGCCAGCTCATGGAAACTGAAACTAAATAGAGACAGTGTGAAACTAACAGAAATTATGAACTAAATAGATTTAACACACACACACACACATACACACACACACACACACACACACACACACACACACACATACACAAAACATTTCACTCTAAAATAAAAGAAATACCTACTTCTCAGCATCTCATGGTGGGAATCAGACACAAGCACGCCTCAACAGATAGAATATTAAAATAATCCCATGCATACTATCAGGTTACCAAGGACTGAGGTTGGCCCTCCATAACAACAAAACAACAGAAAGTCCACACACACGGAGACTGAACAACTCTCCACTCAGTGATAAGTGAGTCAGCAAAGAAATAAAAAACAGCCTCGTAGAGGCAAAGAGGAGGGTCATGGGGTGTGGGTTTTGTGAACAGGAGACCAGGAAGGGAGACAACATTTGAAATTTATATAAGTAAAATAATTAAGGATTAAAAATCTTTATTTTGCTGTTTTTTTGCTACTTGAGATCTCTCTTCTCAACTTTCCCATATTCAAAGGGATACAGTAAAGATACAGTTGATATGAATGCTCTATGGGATGGGTAAATTTTTATCGACAAAGAAAACAGCCAATAGGAGTCTAGAGAATTCTGGAACAGAGAATGAAGCAGAAGTGGTCGATTTGATAAGCAGATAGGCATCACAAGAGTATGGAGATTGGAGAGCTGTATAAGCCTTTTATGGTGGCAAGGGAAACAGAAATAAACAAGTTCCTGAGGAGGAATGCTGGCATTTATCTAAGCACTGAAAATCCTTTTATAGTCCAGGTTGGGCTCATTTCTGTGTATTTAGACTTCCTTTTTGAGTTTGGGGAATTGGAGTTTCCTTTGAGTCATTGTCCTCCCCACCCCACCCCCCACTTCTTATTAGTCTCTAACATTTTGCTGACAACTGTAATCTTGCACTGACTTTCCATGTTTCTCATCTCTTCGTGGAGTTACAAAACACTTTTTTCCCCTCAAACTCACTAGGGTGACTTTTCTCACAGTATTTTTCAGTCTAAGTCTTACCATGTTAATTCTTTTCATGCTGGCTCTCTTTACATCTGAATATAATTTTCTAAGGCATTGAGTGTCTTCAGAAGTGATCATAGATGCAATATCCAAATCACAAACTATTTTATGACAACTTCAAGTAGAACTAAGCAACATAGGGTGCTGGTTATGAGCTACATTTATATTACACTCATTTTCATTAAAAACTTTATGATGCTAATAACATTTTTTTCTGATTTTACAAGCAAAATAATTGAGACTCTGAGAAGTTGACTTGCCCAATATTAAATTCACATTCTATATAGTTTAGATCTTCTTACATGTGCAGAAATTATGAAGTACAATGGCCAAGCTAATATTTGTTCTGTTTATTACAGTTTTATTTGTACTATATTGGAATAAAAGACATTATATTCAATATAGTGTCTAACCCAGTGCCTTGCTAATATTCAGAAAGAAATACATTGAAATACGGTGAATAAATATAGAAACTTTATGTTCATTCTGAAAATGAAATTAAAAATTTAATGTAGAATAAATTAAGATATATTGTTTTTATTGTTTTGTTTCATATGTTTGTAGAGTGCCGGTATGGTAAGGTGGGAAGGGTGTGTCGGTGGGCCCATGCTAAGAATCTCTTTCCTCTCAGGTACCAGCTATGCCACAAATATAGTGTGGAATAGAATTTATTTAGGCCATGGGAAGAGGAGTTGAGAAGGCAATAGAGACAGAAAAAGAGAGGAGGAGGAGAAGGTAGAAGATAAAGAGAAGGAGGAAGAAAGGCCAGTGGTGGCAAACATGTGGATGGGGAGAGGGGAGGACAAAGAGGGAAAACGGGATTCAGGAGAGAAAAGAGGCAGAGAGGGGCAGAGAGAGGAAGGAGGGGCCAAAGACCCCCTCTCCCATTTTGAAAAGTCAGAAGGCTCTACCAGGTTGACATACTTTTTAAGTTATTTATTTTTAATGTATATGAGTACACTGTACAGACACACTAGAAGAGCACATTTGATCTCGTTACAGATGGTTGTGAGCCACCACATGGTTGCTGGGATTTAAACTCAGGACCTCTGGATGAGCAGCTAGTGCTCTTAACCTCTGAGACATCTCCCCAGCCCTGAAGACCCTCTTTCATAGCAAGTCAGGACTGCCTGGCTCTTGCCACATAAGTAGTAGACAGAGCCTAAAGGAATAATAACCCTTATAATTTGGAAAGATGAATAATAATAGGCTTATTATGTATAACTGGACAATATAGTGTACATAAAAATGTTAATCTCATTATCATACAATATGATGATGTTAAAAACTCTTACTACATGTGCAGGTACAGTTTGCTTAGTCTGTATAATATTACTATATATATATATATATATATATATATACATGTATATATATATATATATATACACACAAATATGTGTGTGTATGAGTATATAACAAGAGTTAATAAAAAATGAATCCTCTGCTAATCTTGTACTTTGCAGAAAAAAAAATGAATCCACCATTTTGGTCCAAATTTAAATCAATCATTTATTAAATATCATATATTAAATTAATATTAAATATATATGAGATATACTTAAGCCTGATCACTCACCAGAATTTCTCAGCTGGAAAGGCAACAATCCATGTGTTGCAGGACGTGGAAGGACAAACCTAAAGGACACCATACTTTCCCAAGAGGCTTTGATATTTCCTACGTTCTACAATTCCCACCATTGGAGGAAGATACCTGGTTTCCCACCAGGTGGAGCTGACAGGGTAATTTGGGGCCACTGCACCATAAGTTTGGAAAAAGAGTAAGGAGGAGCATATAAGTGGGTTTAGAGGGGGAAAAGAGTAGGGGAAATGATGCAATTTTAATATCAAAAAGAAAATACATTTTGAAAATCAAGCAGATATAAAGAAGATGCTTAGTTTTGAACTTTAAAAAAAACTGAATTTTCTGAGCATTTTGATAGTTACTTTGTTCATAAAATATGACCCGGTTAATTTTGAAGGTTAATCACGTGATACTTCAGCTAGTTAGTGAAAATTATTTATTCAAATCCAGTATGCAGGATCAGGACTGCAAGCAATACAGTCGTGCCAAACATTTTAATAACTGACATTTCCCAAAGTAACATGGCCAAGTTGTGATACTAGTGTACTTTTAAAAATCATTTAGAGGTAAATAATGCTGTGCGTATTAGATACCCGAGAGGTTAAAGATTTTAACCCATCTTACTGAGTTTGTGTGTGGCTCTATGGTTATGCTGAATGTTTGCAATCAGGCACATCCATGGACAGCTAAAAATGACACCATAACAATCAGACATCTTTACAACCAGCTTTTGAGGGGACCAGTGACAAAAAACATCCTCTCTAGCTGCCCAAGGGGCAACAATATCCCTCCTGTCTTATGGCCCACTGTGCCTGTGCCACAGCCCCAATAAAAGTCATGTTCTCCCTACCCGACTCTCTGACTCGCTCTTCTTTCCTTTCCTAGAGGTTGCCTCTGTAAACCTCCCACGAAAGACGTGCAGCATGAGGTGGTTTCTTTCGGAACTGCCACTTAGTGCTATCACTGAAGGGTATTTTTGTCTATTTCATTCCCTCATGTGAAACGCAAACTTTATAGCAGGTTTTGGATATTTATTTTCTCTCTTGAAAAGCAGCAAACTGTAGGACCTGATTTTTGCTGCTTGCTGCAATCTAGCAATTTTGAATAACCTCGGGCCTGAAGCTGGAATTCTCTAAGTGTCCGGGAGCTATGTCTCCAGAGCTTGATATGCTGAGGGTGAACAACCGCTCCTCCGACTTTCTGGCTGGAGTTTACGCTCTTACTTAGAGTACCTGTGGACCGCCTTGTGTATCCAGTGACTGCCCATCTTCTTTTTATTCTGTCTGGGAGACTTGAGATGTAGAACTCCTGCAAGTGTTTCTTAAAAGCACTCATCTGTAAATCTGTTTCATTCCCTCGCAGTTATAGTGGCTGCCCACATCTCTTTATTTTTTTCATTAAGCTTTTAGCGAAAATATAGTCCTAATTTTCAAGCCACTGTGGTGGTATCTGAAAATCTGTAGTGCGTTTTGCCTGGATTCTATTTTATATAAGAAAAAAAATGATACATAATATTCATATCTTGTAATTTTATCTAATGCTTTAGTAGTAGACACAGCACTAAACCTTAAGATAATATAATACTTTATCTTTAGATAGCACAATATTGTGCAAAGAAAAAATATTTTAATAAGCTTTAATTTTGTAGTGGAAAAGTTAAACAATATGAGACAATAAAGAAGTAAACTATTTGTCACAGTAATATAGCCACTGTCTTTTTAACTTTCAGCAGATGATTCACTTTTAACACATTGCTATTTAAAAAATAATAACATAACTTCTCCCTTTCCTTACTTCAGAGCCCCCATAATCTTTTTTCTGTATCCCATCATATGTCTCTCCACGTTCAAATTGGAGGCCTCCTCTTCTTTGATTTTTATTGTTCCGCATTTATGCACAAATATAAATCCAACCTGCTGCGTGACTTTTTCTATACTAATCATCTCTAGACTGCTTTTACAATACAAAACCCATGAGACAGTTACACAGGAGGAAAATGTTTGAATCTTTAACATGTAGGATATAGATGACTGAATGAGTGTATAGCAAAAAAAAAAAAAAAAAAAAAACCTCAAACTAAAGTCAGTGTTTTCTGTCCGATACAATGGAATACAACATGTGGAATCATTTCCAAAGAATACTCATTTCTCACAATTCTAAAAGGAAGGAAACCCAATGTCAAAGTGACTTCAAGTTTGATTATCTGCAGAGGACTACTTCCTTTGCACAGAGAAATACTATTTCCTCCAGTGGTAGAAGTTAGCCCTATGCTGTATGAAGTTCCATTGACAAGAACTGAAGGCATCCATCTGGGAGCCACCTTCATAGCACCTTCTTCCTTGTTAACAGCATCACATTGGCTGTTACATTTCAATACTTGAGTGTTTGGGAAAACTTTAAAGCTAACTGCATGACACAGTATATCTTTATGGATTGTCTGCCCCTTAGACTCATTTTTTTGGTAATTTTTATGTCCTTAATATCTTGATTTTTCTAATGATAACATAGTGACACAGGCTGAATTCAGATTGCTCTATATTTGACAGTCTTGCTTCTACTGTTAATGCTAGCATGAAAGCTGGGTGATTTTTACATTTTGACATGCTCTTTTGGGATTTACTTGGATTGCCCTTATCAATCATTAGAAAGAAGGTTTCTCCTATCCTGTATTGGGTTTTTATTACTTTATGGTTTGAATATGGAGTATTGTCAACCCAAGTACATTAAAATTTTTAAGGTTGTATGTGTGCATGTGTGTTCAAAGAAACAGAAACCATAAACAATGGGGAAAACATGAATGAGTCTGTAGAGAAGAAAGAAAGGAGGGCAAGTGCCATAATTGTATTTCAATGAAATTCATATTTAAGCATCTATTTTTCAGTGTTATTTATTTCAGTACCATGTATTTTGTTAAATGTTTCATATTATTATACACGTAAATGATGAATCTTGTTTCTACCTGCCAATTAATCCAATAACTGTGAAGGAATTTAAAAGAGGTTTTGTTGTTTTGTTTTATTTTGTTTTGTTGTTTATTTCTTTTTTACCAAGGTCACACTGTGCTCAGTTTTATGAGCATTGAAACCGTCAGAACCTTAAGAAGATAGACTGGTTAGGTTTATAAGCAAAAAAGAGCTGCCATAGTTATACATATGTTTGGCCATGGTAGGTCTGGCAGATAATGATGGCAGATGCTTTTCACTCCATCATATCATTACAATGGTGATGCTGGAATATGAACAGATACGTATCTGGGATCACACAAATCTGTCAGTTATTATGTTAATTTTCAGGAAGACGTGCAAGGATTGGCACTCAGATATTGTTAAAAACCAAGAGATGAAAAGCTCTCTTTTGAGGCATTTACCTTCTGTACTTCCTTTACTTTGAACTTCATAATTTCTGTGAATTGTTTCTTGGGTATTCCGAGCTTTTTGGGTTAGTATCTGCTTATCAGTGAGAACACACCATGAGTGTTCTTTTGTGACTGGGTTACCTCACTCAGGGTGAGAGCTTCAAGTTCCATCCATTTGCCTAGGAACTTCATAAAGTCATTGTTTTTAATAGTTGAGTAGTGCTCCGTTGTGTAAATTTACCACATTTTCTGTATCCATTCCTCTGTTGGAGAATATCTGGGTTCTTTCCAGCTTCTGGCTATTATAAATAAGGCTGCTAATGAACATAGTGGAACAGAAGGGGGAACAAAACATTCATGAAAAGAAATAATAATGGGACAAATAGAAGAGCACTGATTGGAGAAAAGATTATCTAAAGACTGCCTCACCTGAGAATCCACCCCATATGCAGCCACTAAACCCAAGCACTATTGCTGATGCCAAGTAGTGCTTACTGGAAGGAACCTAATATAGATGCCTCCTCAGAGGCTCTGCCAGAACCATACTGATACAGAGGAGGATGCTTGCAGCTAACCATCGGACTCAACATGAAGACCCCAGTAAAGGAACTAGAGAAAGGACTGAAAGGGCTGAAAGGGCTGAAAGGGTCTGCAACCCCATGGGAAGAACACAATTATTAACTAACCAACCACTCTACAACTCCCAGAGAGTTCGAATGGAAAGACCTATGACTCCAGGTGTATATGCAGCAGAGGATGGCCTTCTCTGGCATCAGTAGGAGGAGAGGCCATTTGGTCCAGTGAAGGCTCATTTTCCTAGTGTAGGGGAATGCCAAGGTGTTGAGGTGGGAAAGGGTGGTTGGGAGAGGGAGCACCTTCATGGAGGCAATGGGAGGGGGAGAAAGGAGGGGATGGGGAAAAGTTAATACAGAGAATGTCCAATTTTAAAAAAAGGAAAAAAGAAAAAAATAGAAAAGCTCTCTTTTAAAGGTCCAAGATTTGAGAATTAAGTATAATAAAGTTAATTTTTTTTCACTTGGATTTAGAAACTCTGCCTATGGATATACATCTTTCTAAAACGTGAGGTGCTACTCCCTCCCAATTGGTTTCACTACAATAAGTGAAACATATGAATACAGTCACCTAACTTTCGCTCATGTCCTTCCCCTTGTAATTGACATTGTTCTTTAAAGATAAGAACACCCTAATGGGAGCATCGGCTAAGTCGATAATTAAGGAATGATGATTTCGTTAAGCGTATGCAAAAATTGATTAAAATATATTTATATTTAATTTGAATAGAAGTAACTCAAACAAAAAGTTTATAAAAAAAGAACTTTAGTATGCCATTGAATTTGCACATCTTTTAAATATTAAAGTATGTGCAAAGATAATACCATTATTATTATTTCTTTCACTTAAAGCCAGGAATTTGAGTACTGTAGCAGTTTTCAATTAATGCTTGCTATTCAATTCTATCCCAACGGCAGCGTTTTGGGGGCGAGGGTCCTCTTCACTACCTGTCCCAGTGTTTCGGGTTCCAGTATGAAAGACACACACACACACACACACACACACACACACACACACACACGTAACATTTTTGTATGCCTTAAACAGCTTTATGGCTAGACTACTTCCTAACCTCCACGTGGCTAATCTACCCCACCCCTGATATTCGTGAGTTATTGCTTACTAAAATCTATTTTAGTGGGCCCTCTTGGGTGGTGTTCTCCTGCCTCCTACATGGCGACTATGTTCTCTGTCCCCTTCTTCTCAGGGGTGGCTCTTGGTTCTTCTTCTCTCTGGACTGCAGATCTCTCTCTCTCTCTTCCTCTCTCATTGGCCCCTTGCCCTAGAATATTAAAATACTAAAAGTCCTTCCTCTCTCTTCCTGGCCAGCCACTGACCTCCAGCATATTTATTTACCAATTGGAACCTATTGGGGTCAGGGTTCCCTCCGTGTTTTACGTGTATACATATGCGTTTTCATGCAATTTGGGGACTCAGATTAACATAATGCAAACAGAATTAATCCAATTCCACAACAGGGACATTTCATAAAATTCTTAAACTGCAGTGATGTGCTCTATGTAGCACCAGGAACCCTCTGTGTATGTACACAGATCTCTAATGAGTAGACTTTCAGTTTTACATATCCCTGGTAAGACAGCATTACCTACAGCATCTGACATCATTGTGATTTGCTCAGGTTCATATCCTTGCATTTCTTATGTGATGGAGGTTGGCTCCATTTTCATTGTTCATTGTATTCATGGTTTTATTTTTATTTTATTTTATTTTATTTTATTTTTTAGTATTACCTTTACAGTCAGACTCATGACAGCCGCAAAACTATAAATGTGATCCTTACATCTTAAGTCTCAATTTTTCATGTGTGGATTTATAAAGATGCTTCTATATTGTAAGTACCAACTGTTTCCTTTTATAAAAAGATAAGAAACCAGAGATGTGTTTGATGGAGGCATGGTATGATGTGGTGGAAGGGTATGCCTCTGTGGGTCCATGCTGAGGCATCCCTTCCCTCTCTGAGGTACCAGCCACAAGACAGTATAGTATAGAATAGAGTTTATTTTAGGGCATGGGAAGAGGAGTTGAGAGGGTAATAGAAGCAGAGAAAAGAAGGGAGAGGGAGGGGGAGGGAGAGGGAGGGAAGGGAGAGGGAAAGGGGGAGGAGTAAGGGGTGGAGAAAGGAGAGTGAGAGGGAGAAGGGTATGTAGAGGTCAGCTATGAGTACATGGAGAGAGAGGGGAGGGGAATGGGGGGAGAAGGGGAATGGGGAGAAAAGGGGTGCAGGAACAAGAGGAGAGAGCAAGAACTAGCGGACAAGAGAAAGAGGAGGGGTAAGTCAGCTACACCCGGTTATAACTGTGGAGCAGAGCATAAATTAATGCTAGCACCAACCTCCTATGGAAAGTGGTGTTTGACTAGTCCATGGTCAAGATATGTAAGAGGATCTGTTATTACACCCAAAGGACAGATTTCAGAAGCCATGTTTATAAAACAGAACTATGTAGAATGAAAATTAAAGGAAGACCAATGACAAGAGCAGCTTGTAGGTGTGAGAACCTTTCCAATGTTTGAAACTGTGAGAACCTTTCCAATGTTTAGGATTGAAAAGAATGACAAAAGAAATCTACCCCGGAATAGACTTTGAGCACACACATGTCAATGAGCACATGTCACATTTAGGAATTCCCTTCCAATCCTTGGACCTTCCCTATTTTACTAAACAAAGTTGCCCACCTTCATGTGTGGAGACAGGCTTGTTCTACACTGAGGAGGCAGTTCTCATGAACTTTTGCTTCTAAATAGCATATTTCTAATAAGTCATGTTGTTCTTGTACCCCTTTGAGCACTAGCAGACTTAGATTCTCCTTTATTTATTTTTTTTTGGTTCCTCATATTTTAGATTTTTATTTTAGAACTTTACTGAAGTACAATGTTCATGTTATGAAATTAAAGCCAATTTTAAATGGCAATTAATAAAATAAAAAATGTGGAAGCTATCTTGTCAGCAACTCGGATGGAAAAAAAATGTTATTTCAAAATAAATAAGCAAAACCATTTTTTTTAAAAGAAACTATTCCTTTTACTTTGTAAGTACAATTCAGGAAGTTAAAGTCCTGAATCTCAAAGATGTTATGTTAAATTAAAAACTGAAAAAATCACAAATATTAGAAAGTTACTATGTTCATAATCAAAAATATTTTCTGATTTCAAATTCCCATCAGAGAGATAGAACTATTGGTACAATTTAACAATTAATAAAAGTATATTGCACAAACATGAAAATAATATCTTTTTATTCATGTGGAACATCACAACAGAGGATTCTGGTTAATAAGTTACAAGCAGCAATTGGTGGCCACGCCTTTAATGTTAACATTAGGAGTTAAAGAATTCTCTGAGTTATAGGCCAGCCTGCTCCACATAGAGAGTTCTAGTACATAGAGCTAGGGGTTTACACAGACAAATCCTGCCTCAAATAATACAATAAAATAAAAAAATAAACAACTTGACATTTGAAAAAAATAAACTTACATGAAACAGAACAACAGCAACAAATAAAACGATGGCGAAGTAGTGAAAACAGTTCAGAGCATGAGAAACAAAGCTTGGGCCACTTCATTGCTCAGTTTAAAATGTATTGCAGTGTCTTGGTCACCAAAGCGGCCTGCTGTTTGTAAAACTCCAAAACCTAGAAAGCAACAGGACAGGACACAGAGGGGAAAGAAGTTCCGAATTTACTGTTGGTCACTGGGAAAGTTTACGCACAGTGGGAAAGCCAGGCAAACATTTAGATAAATGATGTCAGGAAGGCATGACATAGTATGTGGAAGTGTGAAACTGGCATGTATGATGATTGACGTGACAGTTAGATGTCCTGGGATTTTGCATGATTCCAGTTGAATGCACACGAATCAAAGTGTAGCTTCTGTCAGATGCACATGGTTTTATAGGCTCGCTGTGAATCATGGTTAGTAAAGCTCCTGGGAGGGAGCACACATAATATTGCATGAGTTATTTAATTGCTACTTTATGGTCACTAAGTCACAGTTGATGAATCTGGAATGTCCTCAAGAGATTTTTGGATTAGTCAATGTCTGCTTACTGGCCAATGTCTACCTACTTCTACAGAGAACAGAGACTTGAGAATAGAGATCATTTATTCTGATTTTTTTTCTTTTTCTTTCTTCTATGTGTGCTTTTTTTTCTTTCTTTAATGGATTAAGGGCTGAAATGATAAGGAATGTGCAACCTGAAAATGCAATTAGTAGCTTTCCAGATAAGCATGTCAGAACTGAAGCACGGCAGGGAAAACTGACAATCTGTCTGTTCTGTTCTGATGAAATGAACGCTCTCAACTGACATGGGACTGTGAGTTCCAGTTGCAGTTAATGAGACAGAAAATGGGGGCAGCACCTTGTGTGGCTTACACCATTCTGGGATCAAGGAACAAGGGCTCTTTCATTTGTTTTTCCTAGTAAATAAGTACACCATATTTGAAATCAGCATGTGTTCTCCAGCCAAGTTCAGGATCTTTTACAGTTGTGTGAATGTGTGTATGTATGTGTGTGTGTGTGTGTGTGTGTGTGTGTGTGTGTGTGTGAGAGAGAGAGAGAGAGAGAGAGAGAGAGAGAGAGAGAGAGAGAGAGAGAGAGATGCCAAACTTTGAATTTAAATAACCAAGGGAAAACACTCACTGCTAGTAATATCATTTTAGAAATTGTTAAATGCACCAGAATTATTTTAAATTTCTCAACTAACTTTAGTTCAATTTTGTCTTAAAATGGTTTAAAGCCTTTAAATTCCCTTCTTTTCCTGCAGTTTATGCATGGCTAGAACCAGATGGATTGATTATCCAGTCACTGACAGTTTGTTCTGTTTCATGCTTCAGGGATAATATTTTTAAAACATAGGTACTCAAGGCATTCTCATAAATATAGTAGTTAATATAATCTTAAAACATAGAGGAAAATGGTACCTAAGACATCCTCAATTTCATCTTTAAAAAGAAATCTTTCTCTAGGGCAGAGATGACAGGAGGAAGTCCTTTTGACACACTTTATGTGACCTGACCTGCTCTGAGTTGGAATATTGACCGGGAGTTTTAGTTTCACTCTGGTTCATTAGACATTCAGAGTACAGCCTACTTGTGCATTTTCTGCATAAGAATTAGCATCCAGAAACAATATGCACACCTATAGTTAATTTCCTGTGCTTATATTAATGTCTGCAGGGACTAGAATAGATCCGGGCACTGAAATTGGTGTTATTCAACTGAACATTCTATAGTAGAGATGTCCTTTCCTATCCTAGTAGGTACTAAAAACAAATACCTACAAACATGGTCAGGAATTTTGAGCACCTGATCTTTAATTCGTTGTAATTTTAATGTGGTTAAGTTGAAATTCTCATTGTGGTCCTTGGCTATTATATTCTTTATTCATAAGTACTTATGAGACTAGCATAACCCTTCTGAAATCATGGAACATTTGTTTCTCAGCCCTTCTTCATGAGCTAAAATGTGTATGATCTTATGCTTCTTTTTAAAATTTTATCGATTCTTTGTGAATTTCACATCATACACTCCAGCTGAACTCATCTCCCTGTTCATCCATATCTGCCCTCTGCCCTTGAATCCTCCCCTGCAAAATAAAAATAGAAATAGAACAAAACAAGAAAAAGCAAATCTCACCATGGACGCCACAGTGTGTCACACGGTGTCACTGTCCACACTTCTGCCCAAACATCTTCGCTTGTCAAGCTTGTCAATGTTCACTGCAATGAGTCATTGGCCTGGTTCAAGGCATCTGCTTTCTGTCAATTTTACCAATACTAGATCCCCACCAGGACTTCTCTTGAATATTCTGTTGCTGCTCCTTGTTGTAGAGATCTTTAAGTTTTGGTTCCATAGACCTAGCCCTGTATTCCAGCAGTTTATAGATGGCAAACTTAAAGTCCTGGATCTCGGCCTAAGTGGTAGCTGAGTTGGTCAGCCCATTACCTGTCCTGTGCCTGTGTCATCTCTCTCACACCAGTGCCTTAGGGCCTGGTTCTCTGTGTCCACACCACCAGGATCAGTTCTTGCCAAGAGATGCCCAGGTGTGTATATCACACAGCACCAGGTTTCAGTGACATCTGTGTCATGGGAACTTGGTCCACAGAAATCAACACAACATGTTTGTGTTGTTCTTTCAAGTTTGGTTTGTTTCCTAGCATGAACATGCTAGCTAACAACTAGAACTCTAGTCCCAGTAAGTACCTTGCCCTCTTCTGGCCTCACAAGGCTTTTGCATGAACGTGGTGTACAAAAGCACATACTTACAAACAAAATGTAATGGGTTTTGAAACATAAAAATATCTGACAATATGCTTATCACAAGTAATAGAATTTATTATGTAATAATCCTTTCTAAATCTTCTCCAGTTGTCAAATTAATCTTCACATTGTTAGATCTGAAAAATGAAAGTAAGATGGCAACAGCATTTGCCTTATATAACTCTGAATATATCTTTTAAAAAATAGCATGGTAAACCACCAGTTTTTTTGAAAAATAAATTTTAAAGTCCACAATGCAGCAATTTAAACTCTAGGTACTACCTTTTTCAATAGATTTGTGGGTTGAATGTAATAGAATATGTTTTTGTTACATATTCAACTTGCATAATTGAAACTTATTACTGCTGAGTGGCAATTCCCCATTTCCTTTTCCTCTCTGGCTAGACTTGATTCCATGTGTTTGACTCTCAAATTATATTAGAAATGGGTCTGTGAGAATCTCTTATGATTCTCTTATTCCAATTAGAATGTCTTAGAATTTCAATCACCTTATATACCACATGACACAATTTGCCTCTTTTTTTTTTTTTTTTTTTTTTTTTGCAATATGCCTTCCTTACTTCTTCATCAGTGGATAGTGGATTGAATGATTATGGTGCTATCTATTGTACCCAGAAGCTCATGCTTGATGTGAACATGCTCTGCCGTGAGTCCACCCCACCACACCCCTTCCTTCTAATGTAATAATGCACATCCCTCAACGTAACTCAGTTGTGTGTGCTCAAGTGACTGAATATGGACTTTGACTAGTGATGCATTTATGTTATTTAACGTTTGGCTTTTCTCCAGTTACTTGAAGTGTCTGCTACTGGCTCTTTTGGTCTAACTCACATCTCCTTCAGCAGGTCTCCCTCATCCTGGTTCTCTGGAAGATGCTCAAGTCCCGCTCCATAAGTTAGACTTCTGGAATCACAACAACTCAGAGTATCAGAAACTCACTGAGGAGTCAGCTGTGAGGATGGAGTCCTGTAAGGACTTTTCAAAATGCATTCACTGTAAGAAGACATTTGTCTCACAAGTTTAACCTCCATTCCGTTTCTAAGATTTTTGTAGTTCTAGAAAAAAATGGATCGGACACTGCTGGTACTTGAACGAGTGTCACATACATAATATTTCTCAACCACTGCCATGTCCGTTACTTTAAACATGAATTTGATAACTGATAACTGCTATGAATGGAAGGAATTACAATGTTAGGACTTTTACTTTTCATCACACAGCATCATTAACATTCATGGTACTATTCTGTTGTTGCAGTAAATAATTAAAAGTAAAGTTCTTTGTCCAGCGAGAGGGCCGGCTCTGTCTCAGAGGCTCTCTGCCTCAGAGGCTCCAGCCCACCTCTGTGAACTCAGATTTGGTTCACTCCACCACCCCTGTTGTTTCTGTCCTGCATGGATATGACCACCCTGGAGTTTTCTTTGCTCTACCGTCCAGCACAAACATGACTCCAAAGCCTGTAATCTTTCCATGTGGGTTTATATATTAAATTCTCAATCCACAAACCCTCTACATAATAAGATTATATACAATGGATAAAGATACAAACTGCCCTTCTATACGAGAGAAAAGACATATAAAATCCCTTAAAATACTCATCTCCACCTAACGTCAATTAAGTCTACCTGGATCCACCTCATCCTTTTCCAGCCCCATCTTGATTTCCTCTCCTCTCTCCTGCCTCCTGCCTCTACTTCTGCTCCTCGACCTTTCCTTGCCTATCTCTCTCCTGTTCAATCATATATGAATGTAACCTAAATCTACACCTCTGAGTAGGACACTAATTATTTGTTTGAATTATCCACTTTAGACAAACATTTGCAGTCCTCCTCTGAGTGGATTCTACAAATGGACAGACTGAAGTATAAAGCTATGAAGACCTGCTTGGGGCTGGGGAGATGGCTCAGTTACTAAAGTGCTAGCACAAGGCCGATACAGTTCGACCACCAAAGCCCGTGTTAAAGGAGAAGACATTCTTTGTGGTAGTCAGTTACATTCCAAACACTGAGTAGACAATGAAGACAGACTTGGGAGGCTCACTTGCTAACCAGCCTAGCGAATTCAAAGCCAGTGGGAGATTGTCTTAAAAACGAAAGAAAAGGCACAACAGATATGGTTTATTAGATAAAGGCACCTTCCACTGAGCCAGATACTTAATCCCTGGAACCCACATGGTGAACAGAAAGAACCGACTCCACAAAGTTGTCTGCTGCCCTCCATGATACCCAGCTAGGTATGGTACCCGCATCTGCACTAACACGCATAAATAGATGAACATATGCCATTTCCTTCTAAGAAGAGAAAATGAAAATGGACACCACATTCAAAGCTGTGCTCTGTTGTGCTGTGCGCACATCTTCGAAGGACCCGCTACATAAACCTTGTGGACTCACTGGTTTAAGATCTATTCCCACTGACTCTGAACATGTTTGCATGTAATAATGTTTTGTTGGTTGGTTGGTTTTCATTTTTACATGTTGTGTATGTAAGAGCCGCCCGGTGCTTATTCAGGCACACGTTGGTAGGCAGCCCTTCCTCCCAGTGTCTGAGCCAGTTAGTCTGAGCTGCTGCTTAGGAAATAGCCTTTCTAAAGGTTGTTGGGATGCAGTGATCTGAGATTGTCTTGTGAACCACAGCCACATGCCACTAAGGATGTGGCTTGTCTGGTACATGTGAGTGAAGAGTCTCAGTAGTGGTCTATCTCCATTAGCTTTACAACTGGGCTCACCACAACTACAGCATAACATTGATTATAACACAGCACAAACTCATTCCAAAACTGGTAGATGATACAACCTCGTTGTTAAAATCTTGGCATTAGAAAGAGTTGAATCTCCTTCCTCTTGTTTCTATAAAACAGCTGTGAAGTATTGCAGATGTTGATTGTTTCTGACTTTACTGCTCACCTGTATAAAAAGAAGTAATATTGTCAGTCCTATAGCTGCTGCAAAGATTAAGGATATAAAGTATGGAAATGGTCCAGCAAGTATTTTCGTACCTTAGCATCATATGATGGTCTAGGTCCTGTCCTGACTTTGACAGTCCGAATGGTATTTTAAATGTCTGGTGACCTTGCTGGGTTTCTGGACAGTGGTGAAGTGTAAAAGCTTTACAAATTATCCAGAAATTATCAGTACATTTGCATTTATAACTGTTGTGAGTGGTTAAAGTGTAGGCTTGTAAAGAGCTTTGAAGATCTATAAACAGGAAAAAAAATAACTATAAAATCGCCTCACCTCCCATGGTATGACAGGACATAAATGACTTTTCAAGAAGTTTGTATGAATTGAAGCAAATTTTGACGGCGTGAACGAGTTCCCTTGGCCACCCGTATGTATCTTTACAATCCAGTGCTGCTGTGCCTGACCAACCAAGGGCCATTTCAGTATTTATGTTTTAAAATAACTTTTATTAGGGAAGTTGACTTGAGTGACATGTGTAAGAAATAATTGAATGCTTGTTAATACAGCCCTGCAGCCAAGAGTTCTAGCATTTAGGCCGATTATGGGCATTTTTCTATGTTGTTTTATATCATGAAATGAAACAGGAAATGTAGGATTTTGGTGCATTCTTTTCCTCAGAGTTTGTACTGCACTGCCCTCTGGAGGAGAGAACTTGCCATAGCATCTGAATTGTAATTAGGAAAAATTTACACTCTACAGAGATAAACTGCATAGGTGTATGATTCATGACACTAGCATCAAAATGCAGAATAAATCTATTGTGTATGATTATAATATTTAATTTAAATTATTGATAATGAATGAGTAGTATTCACACCAACTATTTTAGCTTTAAATACTTACATTGCTCTCTTGTTGGCCTTTAAAATGAGTTTAAATATTTTAGGTATCTTATAGTAATATTAAGAAATATGAATTTTTAATATTTGCTTCACTGATGTTGAGCTTTGTTCTTTTATTTTGAATATTCATTGCACTCTTCATTTAGGGAATAGTCATTTTTAATGCACCTGCTTTTTTACACACATTCAAATATTAATCATTTACCAGATATATTGTTCAAAGTACACAGAGTATATATTTCCTTAACAATGATCAGATGGGCATTGGTTAAGTTATAAAAATAAGCAGTGAGAATATTTCTGATAGAAATATGTGTAATTGAGTTTAACTGATAAAATGAACCCAGGAAAGAACTTGGGGCTGTACTTTAAACAGATCTTATTCTATGTCCCTGTTACACATTGAAAGTTGAATTTTTTAAAATGACCATTACAGAAATGGGCTCTGGTTGACTCTCATGACACAAACCTTATAAAAATGGAAGATAGTGGCCCATCTCGTCTATAATGTGTATCATCTGGTCACCAATTAATTGTAGCTGGGGAACTTAGGTTGTGCTTTTTCCTTTCTACTTCACTCTAGAATTCCAAGAGTTCTGTGTGTGGATGAATTCAATGGGCTGAGAACCAGACCATAAACAAGAGAACAGCAAGAGGGGAGATAAAGAGTGATTGGAATTATAATGGATGAATCTTTAGGACTTATTGCTTTAGGACTTATTTATGCCTAGAGTTTACAACCATCTTTATATGATCAGATTTTTAAGTGAAATGTCATCTAGACAAATTCTCGTGTAATATCTCTTCACTAGCAGGCCAATTCAGGATGAGTAATCAAAACCAAGGAGACAAAGTGACATTACTTGCCTTTCATAATTTCTCTTTAAAGCCATTTAAAATTTGTTTGAGATGATAGAATAATTACAAAACTTCTCTTTCTTATTTTGTTACTCCTCCCCCTGACCCCTCTGATATGTCCTTCCCCATTCTCCTTCAGATTATTGAGCTCTTTAAAAACTAATTGTAATTGCACATATACTTATATAGGTATATACATGTTTCTAAATATAACCTGGTGAGTCTGTATAATGTTACATGTATGTATGTTATCACGGTTGACTGTTCAGCATTGGTCAACTCATGAGTTTGTTCTTCCCTGAGAAATACTATCTCTCCTTCCCCTAGCTAACTCAGTTGCCTATAGATTTTTGAGTATGGTTAAGGCCTCATTGGTTTTCCATATCTAGTCTGACAAGTTCACTGGTGTTATCCTTGCTCAGCTCACATTTAGCAGTTATTGAAACTCTATGGCTGTACCTTCTGATATTTCTAGAAAACATATTCCCCCAGCAAATTCCCTGATGCTCTGGCTCCTAAGACCTCTCAGCCACTTCTGCAACACTAACTGAGCTCATAGCTTTTATGCACTATCAGTTCAAGGTTGTGCCATACTCTCCTTTGTCAGAGCCTAATAGCAAATGCACCATACAGACACAAATCACCCTGCTAATTAGTAGAAATAAACAATAACATGAATTTTTAAATAACACTGTCTGTAGGGCTTATGTTATAAAATAAACATGGGGGGGGCAGAAAAATAAAGGTAGGGATACTTTTAGAAGTGCATATTTTACTAAAACAACCAGACCTGAAAATACATACTAATTTCTAAATAAATAAATAATGTTTAGAGAGCAGAGTTAGCAAAGAAGCTCCGTGGCTTTGTCATTTGAATCTTTTTCTACATACATTCAGGGTTAAGCTGTGCTATTGATCCCTTAAACTAGAATGTCAAAGTGAATGGTGCCATAGTTAGGTGTCATTGTTTCTCATCAACACTTCTCTACTTCAACTTTCAAGACACAACTGAAATGTGAATTTCAAGAGTCAAACTGTAATTACAATCTTATATAAATAAAAAACAGATGCAAAACTATATATTATGTTTAGACTTATTTTTACATGGCATAAAACTAGTCTTTATCAAACTCTCTGACAACACATCATATTTATTCTGATTATGGGCCTTTTTATAAACATCCACTCTACCAATTAGATTTAACTCAGTACATTTATTGTATGAGAAATCCTGGGGTCATTTCTGTATTGGGTAAGTTAACTTTTAAGTACATCTAAGCTTTCTGAAGACAGATACTTATGAACTTAGTATCATCTGCAAATTTGATTCATCTGACTATTGAAATATTTTAGTAGAGTGATGATTATAATTTTATGACTGATATTCATAGTAATTTCGAACTACATGTATAAATTATTTAATTCTATTTCTATAAAGGAGCTTTTCTTATTAAATTACATACAAGTCTCTAGCATACTGTTTATAGTTTTCTCTCAGAGTCTACCATCTCTTGACTCTCTCTCACCCATTCTCTTCTCTTTAACACAAGTTCCCTTCCAACTTTCATGGCTTTAGGTTCTGTTTTGCAACCCACTGATGTGAACCAAGGCTGTCTATTTTGTCACCACTCAGGAACCGTACCTAGGAACCAGAAAGACTCACTGTTTAGTACACAAATGCCTCTCCTCCAGAATCCATTAGTTGCCAACAATTCACAGAATGAAATAGGGTCTCTCAAGTTCAAGTTTATGATTGAATGTTGACAGGCACACATTTGTCAGTACCATTGAGGGTAACCAAAATCATGTTCGCAAGGTAGCATTTTGCAACACTTCTCTTTGCCTTCTAGATCTTATGTTCTTTATATAGCCTTCTCACCAATGTTCTCTGACCCATAAGGGAGGGCAGGAGTCTATAAATGACCTGTCTGTGGCTAATTCTTCAACATTCCTTACTTTCATCATCTTGGGCAGCAGTGAGTCTCTGCATTCACTGCTGTTTAATGGTAAGTAGAAGCTTTTATGTGTAAGGATGAGAATAGCCTTTGTCAATGGGTATGAACATAGATATTTAGAGTCCTATGTCAAGCTCCTTTAGCAGCAGTAGTGAGTTTATTCATACAGTGTCTAACCTCTCCAGCTATGGGGGTTTTATCAGTTTACACTACCAGGTCTGCATTTCCTCCTGTGGAGTTTTGCTCACATCCTATCTCAGAGCAGCTGGCTATCCCCATGCAGGTCATACTGTGATTGCATGTCTCTGTGAGCTTTATCTTTATAGTTCGTGGGGTTCACAGCTGGATACCACCATTCATTTAATATCTTCTCTAGGAGCTTGCACAGCATCTCTGGCCCCATCAAAGGCAGCCAGCAAGGACAGAGGTTTGCAGCTAACCTTCATACTTCTTTCTCTATGGCTTGGAACCAGAGTATGTGGTACCTTCAGAAGGAAGGTCTTATCATCTATTTCTGATGGGCAACCAGTTCAAATGGTAAGGGCTTCTAATATTATTTCTTGATCTAATTGAAGTGGCAAAATGTTTGAGTCCACACTGATTTTTTTTATTTTTTGCTTAGAATTATAGGTAGGTTTTTTGACTTTAAATGCTTAATTAAAATATTTGGTTTAGTTTATTTACATTATGTGTATGAGTATATGCACTTGAGTGCAGGTCTCTACAGAGTCCCTATGGAATCCAGAGAGAGCAAAGTATGCCTTGGATCTGTAGTTACAGTAGTTGTTGGTCACCTGACTTAGGTGCTGAAAATCTAATGCAGCTATCATATTAACTGCTTAACATATGATTGTTACGAAAATACATATACAAGTAGATTGTACTGAAATGAACTTGAAACAGACATGCACAGAAGATTATTCAATGCATGCTTAAAACTCTAAGCTACTGAAATTAGATACATGATTTTCTTTCAAAACTTTTTTTCATTCTATTCAATGATAGGACCACCATCCCTACAAAAGAAGAAAAATGCTGTGGCATCATGGTTTGAATTTTCTTAATTATAATATATTTTTTAAATTAGCAATCAAGCAATTAAGTTTGCCCTTTAAGAACAGAATTATTTGAGTATCCAGAGAACATATAGTATGGGGAATAAAAACTGGTGCTAAATTTAGCTGAAAATGAGACTAATATAAAAATATCTAAGAAGTTAATATAATTAATCTTACTTCTCCAATGCTCACATTAGGATCAATGTCAGGTTTGGACCAGTGGTTTTTATTAGTTCTGTTACACCGAGTCACAGTCAGTACAGAGAGCTGTAGCATCTACTAAATGTAAGAATTTTCCAACTATTAAGCTAAAATCTTTAAGGACTTCAATAATTGCCCACAAGAGAGAGTATAACCTACTAATGCATTATGATAGATATGCAAAAATAGAACGATCTTCACAACACATTTTACAAAAATTAAAATGAATCAAAGAATTAAATGTAAAATTGGAAACATAAAAGCTTTTAGAAGAAACCACATTAGGAAGTCTCCATGACATTTGATTTAATAATTATTATTTCCTTCTGATATTGAAGAATAAATAACATAAGAAAGACAAGATAATTTGGCTCCTTCAAAACTTGAAACATGTATGTGCAAAAAGGAACTTTAAAAGAAAAAAAATGTTGCCCTCTCTACTGACTATCCTGGAGAGGCTTCCTGAAGCTCCCAGGGCCAAGGTAGCAGCGCTGCTTGGAACAGACACTTCCTGCCCAAGGCCAGACCTGGCCCAGGTTCATCAAGACTGGCAGCCTGCCCACAGGTTGCAGTGTGCGCAGAAGAGTCGCAGGGGGGCTCTCACTCCTGACCTCAGGGGCGAGTCCACTATCCCCTTCCAATGACTATCCTGAAGAGACCGCCTTTCAGTGCCAAGGTAGCAGTGCTGCCTAAAAACACTTCAGGCTCAAAGACAGAGCTGGCCCAGTTGCATCAGAAACCAGCACCAACATCAGAACTCAAAGCCTACCTAGAAAACCGAACACAGAGGAGCAACCTTCCTCCGGAGACCACAAGACCACAGACCTACAGGAGAGACAACAAGATCACCAATAACAAGAGGGCAAGAGGCAAGCACAAGGATCCAAGAATCAGAAACCAACACCACTTGGCAACATCAGAACCCAGTTCTCCCACCACAGCAAACAGTGAGTATCACAACTCACCAGGAAAAACATGATTTAGACTTAAAATCATACTTCATGATTGTCTTAGTCAGGGTTTCTATTCCTGCACAAACATCATGACCCAGAAGCAAGCTGGGGAGGAAAGGGTTTATTCAGTTTACACTTCCACATTGTTGTTCATCACCAGAGGAAGTCAGGACTGGAACTCAAGCAGGTCAGGAATCAGGAGCTGATGCAGAGACCATGGAGGGATGTCACTTACTAGCTTGCTTCCCATGGCTGGCTTAGCTTTCTTTCTTATAGAACCCAGGTCTACCAGACCAGGGCTGGGCCCTCCCCACTTGATCACTGGTTCAGAATGCCTTACAGCTGGATTTTATGGAGACATTTTCTCAACTGAGGCTCCTTTCTCTGTGATAACTCCAGCTTGTGTCAAGTTGACACAAAACCAGCCAGTACACACAAACAAATCAATATTAAGCTTCAACCCTTACTTTCTTGTTCATCCCCAAGATATAGATAACCTTAAGAGTCCCAAAACCTTTACCAATTCTTACATTTTAAAATTGCAATACCTTTAAAATATTCAGTGTCTTTTAAAAATCAAGGTCTTTTTACAAATCAAAGTCTCTAAACTGTGGGCTCCACTTCCTCCTTCAAGAGGGAAAGATATCAGAACACAGTCACAATCAAAGCAAAATTAGTCACTAACTAATCCAGTGTCTGGAAATCCACTTACAAACTTCTGGGCTCCTCCAAGGGCTTGGGTCACTTCTCCAGCTCTACCCTTTGTAGCACACACTTTGTCTTCTAGGCTCCAGCTGCCTGTTCTCCACTGCCACTGCTGTTTTTGGTGGTCATTTCATGGTACTGGCATCTCCAAAATACTACTGTCAGTCCTGGGGCACTAATTGTCACTAAGAATGCACTTTCACCAATGGCCTTTGACAGCCTCTCACAGTGCTGAACCTCAACTGCTCTCCATGACCCCTTCATTACTACAAAACAAGTTCCACCTGGATGACTCTTATACATCATTACCAAGTCTAGCCACAGCAGGAGGTACAAGCTTGGCTATCTCTGGAACACATTCTCTTTGTGCTCTCAGAAAACAGTTCCCAGAAGACTTTACCTCAATGATGCTGGTCTCTTCCTAATCACCACTAATTTCTTAGCTCCAGCTGACCAGCATCAATAGTCCCAGCAATTCAAGGGTTTTGCTTTAGTAGTTCTGGTATCCTGTTAATCACAGGTGATTCTTCAGCCTCAGCTAACCAAACCCACAGAATCTTAACAAACAATATAGCAAGAGCCCTGATCAAAGAGTCTTTAATCTTCCTTCTGAAATTTCACAAGCCAGGCCTCCATCTTCTGCACTGTTCTCAACATTACCTTCCAAGCTCCTACAAAAAATCCCACAGAGCTCTTAATATGCCAATGGCTCCTCTAGCTCAAAGTTCCAATGTCCTTCCACAGTCCTCCCCAAAACATGGTACAATGATGATGATGGAGATCCTCTAGAAGCACATAAATGACACACTTAAAAAAGTACAAGAAAAAAAGGATAACACATGCAAACAAGTTGAAACTCTTAAAGAGGAAGCACACACACACACACACACACACACACACACACACACGTAAAGAGCTACAGGAAAGCCCAAAAAAGTGAAGGAATTGAAAACAGAAATAGAGACAATGAAGAAATCATTGGTAGTTATAGATGCAGTCATCACCAACAGAATTCAAGAGGTGGAAGAGAGAATCTCAAGGGCAGAATATAACATAGAAAGCATTGGTACAACAGTCAAAGAAAATGCTAAAATCTAAAAGATTCTAACCCAAAACATCTAGAAAATCCAGGACACAACGAGAAGACCAAATCTAAGTATAATAGGTGTAGAAGAGAGCAAAGACTCTCAAATAAAAGGCCCAGTAAATGTCTTCAACAAAAGTATAGAAGAAAACTTCCCTAAACTAAAGAAAGAGATGACCATGAACATACAAGAATATTACAGAACCCCTAATATATTGGACCAGAAGAAATTCTTCCTGACACATAATAGTCAAAACAACAAATGTTCAAAACAGAAAGAATATTGTAAGCAGTAAGGGGAAAAGGACAGGTAACAAACATATAAAGACAGGCCAATCAGATTTACAGCAGACATTTCAACAGAGACTATGAAAGCTCGAAGAGCCTGGACAGACATCACACATACCCTATGGGAACACAAATGCTAGCCCAGGCTACTATATCCAATAAAATTATCAATTACCATAGAGGGAGAAACTGAGATATTCCAGGCCAACAAAAATAAAAATAAAAATTTAGACAATATCAGTCCACAAACCCAGTCCTACAAAGGATAATAGATGGAACACTCTACAACAAAGAGGGAAACTTCACACTAAGAAGAACAAGAAACTAATCTTCTTGCAACAAACACAAAAAAAGAAAATCACACAAACATAAATCTACCTCTAACAACAAAAATAGCAGGAAACAACAATCATTATTCCTTAATATCTCAATTCCCCAATAAAAAGAAATAGACTACCAGACTGGATACATAACAGGATCCAGCGTTTTGCAGCACACAGGAAACTCATCTCAGCAACTAATATAGGCACTACCTCAGAGTAAAAGGTTGGAAAAAACTTTCCAAGCAAATGGTACCAAGAAACAAGCTGGAATAAACATCCTAATATAGAATAATATAGATTTTCAAGCAAAAGTCAACAAAAAAATGAGGAAAGACATTTTTTACTCATCAGAGGAAATATATATCAAGACAAACTCTCAATCCTGAACATATATGCTTCAAATACAAGGGTACCACATTCATAAAAGAAACTCTACTAAAGCTCAAAGCATGTATTGCACCATACACAAGAACAGTGGGAGATTTCAACACTCAACTCTCATCAATGGACAGATCATGGAAGCAGAAACTGAACAGAGACACAGTGAAATTAACAGAAGCTATGAACCATTTGTTCCTGCGACAATAGGATTCTTCTGAGAACAACCTTTATTGTACAGTACTCTGAACAGGGGAACCACGTGGAAGAAAAATGCACTGCTTATATATGCCCAGGAGACTCGTGTTGCTACCTGATTGGTGTGCCCTCCAGTATCTCATTAGTATGCCCCGAGAGCGGGCTGTGACGTCTGTGGTACATGCGCACTACACCTCTCGGGCTGGGCAAAGGCTCTGTTTGCTGAGTCATCGGCGGGAAGCCTGCGCCATCTTTGGGTGCAGCACAAATGGCTTCCAACAATAATCTCTTTAATGCTCAGAAAGTATTTGACCAAATTCAACTCCCCTTCATGTTAAAAGACATAGAAAAATTAGGAATTCAAGGCTATACTTAAACATAGTAAAAGCAATATACAACAAACTAGTAGCCAATATCAAAGTAAATGGTGAGAAACATGAAGCAATCCCACTAAACTCAGAGATTAGACAAGGCTGCACCCTCTCCCCTTACCTATTTGATATAGTTCTGGAAGTACTAACCAGAGCAATCAGAAAGCAAAAAGGGGTCTAAGAGATGAAAATTGGAAAGAAAGAAGTCAAAATATCATTATTTTCAGGTGATATGTTAGTATAATTAAGTGACTTCAAAAATTCCACCAGAGAACTTTTAAATAAACAACTTCAGCAAAGTGACTGGAATTAAAATTAACTCAAAAAAAAAAAAAAAAAAAAATCCAGCAGCCTTCCTCTACTCAAAGGACAAACAGGCCGAGAAGGAAATTAGAGAATTGATGCCCTTCACAATAGACACAAAGTATAGAAAATAATTAGGGTGACCCTAACCAAGCAAGTGAAAGATCTGTATGACAAGAACTTCAAGTATCTGAAGAATGAAATTCAAGAAGACCTCAGAAGGTGGAAAGATCTTCCATGAAGACCACAAAATGTGGAAAGATCTCCCATGAAGATCTCTGAAGGTGGAAAGATCTCACATGCTCATGGATTGAAAGGATCAACATAGTAAAAATGGCCATCTTCCCTAAGGTAATCTATAGTTTCAATGCAATCCCCATCAAAATCCCAACTCAATTCTTCATAGTGTTAGAAAGAGCAATTTGCTAATTCATTTCGAATAATAAATAAAAAAACCCAGAATAGCAAAAACTATTCTTAACAATAAAACAAATTCTGGGGGAATCACCATCCCTGACTTCATGCTGTATTACAGATCAATTGTGATAAAAAACTGCATGGTACTGGTACAGAGATAGGCAGATAGATCAATGGAATAGAATCAAAGTCCCAGAAATGAACCCACACACCTCTGGTCACTTGATCTTTGACAAAAATTTTCAGTGGAAAAAAAAACCAGCCTCTTCAATAAATGGTGCTTGTTCAACTTGCAGTCAGCATGCAGAAGAATGAAAACCAATCCTTTATTAAATTCCTTGTACAAAGCTCAAGTCCAAGTGGATCAAAGACCTCCACATATAACCAGGTACACTGAAACTAATAGAACAGAAAGTGGGGAAGAACTTAGAACACATAGGAACAGGGGAAATTTTTCTTAACAGAACATCAATGGCTTACGCTCTAAAATCGAGAACCGGCAAATGGGACCTCATGAAATTGCAAAGATTCTGAAAGACAAAGGACACTGTCAAAAGGACAAATGGGCAACCAACAGATTGGGAAAGAATCTTTAGCAAGTCTACATTTGACAGATTACCCAATATATACAAAGAATTCAAGAAGTTAACCCCTAATAATCAAATAATCCTGTTAAAAATGGGGTACAAAGCTAAACAAAAAATTCTCAACTGAGTAATATGGAAGGGCTGAGAAGCACCTAAAGAAATGCTCATCATCCTTAGTCATCAGAGAAATACAAACCAAAACCACCTTAAGATTCTACCTCATACCCATCAGAATAGCTAAGATCAAAAACTCAGGTGACAGCAGATGCTGTCGAGGATGTGGAGAAAGAGGAACACTTCTCCACTGTTGGTGGGGTTGTAAACTGGTACAACCTCTCTGGAAATCAGTCTCGCGGTTTCTCAGAAAATTGGTCACAGTACAACCTGTGGACCCAACTATACCACTCCTGGGCATATAGCCAAATGAATCTCCAATATCTAACAAGGACACTTGCACATCCATGTTCATAGCAGCTTTATTTATAATAGAAAGAAGCTAGAAATAACCCAGATGTCCTTCAACGGAAGAATGGATACAGAAATTGTGATACATATACACAATGTATAACTAACTAAGCTTTTAAAAACAAGTTTATGAAATTCCTAGGCAAATAGATGGAACTTGAAGCTATCATCCTGAGTGAGGTAACCCAGTCACAAAAGAGCACTCATGGTATGCACTTATGAGTGAGTACTTAAAAGCAGATACTAACCCCAAAATTTTGGCATACCTAAGAAACAATTCACACATCTTATGAAGCTCAAAGAAAAGGTATACCAGAAGGTAGATGCCTCAGTCCTTCTTAGAATGGTGAACAAAATGCTGAAGGGAGGAAATAAAGAGACAAATAGAGGAGCAGGGATTGGAGAAAAGATCATCCAGAGACTGCCTCACCAGGGGATCCACCCCACATGCAGCCACTAAACCCAAGCACTATTGCTGATGCCAAGTATCACTAACTGGCAGGAGCATGAGATGGGTGCCTCTTCAGAGGCTGTGGCAGAACTGTACTGATACAGAGAAGGATACTTGCAGCTAACCATCAGACTGAACACAAGGACCTCAATGAAGGAACTAGAGAAAGAACTGAAGGAACTGAAAGTTTCTGAAACCACATAGGAAAAAGAAAATTAGCAACTAACCAAACCCACCACAGTTCCTAGGGACTAAAACACCAACCAATGGTCTCACATGGAGAGACCCATGGCTCCAGGTGCATATGCAGCAGAGGACAGAACTGTCTGCATCAATGGGAGGAGAGGCCTTTGGTCCAGTGAAGGCTCATTTTCCCAGTGTAGGGTACAGGAAGGTACTGAGGTGGGAGAGGGTGGTTGGGAGAGGGAGCGCCTTCATGGAGGCAATGGGAGGGGAGGGAGGATGGGATTGTGGGAAAGGGATAACATCTGAAATATGAGTGCAGAGAATATCCAATAATAAAAAAGAGAAAATAACCAAAATGTCAGTGACAAAAATGATTAATGATCATACAATTGATGAGCTTATTGTCTAAGTTACTAAAAGTTGGAAGAAACTCAATTGCAATAAATACTTCCTTGGGTTTTAAATAGGCAAATGTTTAAAGCAGCATAACTCCACGAATGCAGATGAATGTCCACAAATAATGGCTAACATTACAGCATCTTAGACACCTTGAATGGACCAATTGTGAAAGATTTTTTTCATGTCCACTAGAATGGCTATTTTCAGACCAAATAAAAAGAGTAACAAGACTTGGTTAGCACTGTCAACTTAACATAACCTAGAGTCTTTTGAGAAATGGGTCTCTGGTCATGGTTGTAGAAGATAGTATTAATTATTTATAGGTACAGGATGAGCTTATCTTATTTGTGGGCAGGACATGAGATATACCAGAGGAAAGAGCAAAATGAAACTAGAAAGCACACATTTACTACTCTCCTCCTCTGAGTGCAGAGATATTATTACTAGCTGCTTCAAGGACCTGGTACGCTGATTTCTCCCTGATTGAGGGTAAGCTAGAAGTAGAGGCTAAAATAACCTGCTATTCTGTACACTATTTTTGTCAGAGTACTTTTTCCATAGTAGCAGCAGCAGCAACAACAGCAAAAGAAGCTAACATGAATAGCATATATAGGAAATTAGAATATTCTTGTTCCCTTCATGGTGGGAAATTCACCACCACCACCAACAAACACACAGCTAGCTGCCCCTCCTGCTGAAAACAGAAGGTCAGATCCTCAGCAATTAAGCAGAAGATTTACTACTTCACTATGTCTTCTCTTGTATGATGTAAAAGAGTTGAAAACAGATTTCCAAATGTTTTAAGTTGCTTAGTTTCTAATACAAAAATAGTTATAGGCGAATGTTCTTAGATGGTTGGGTGAACACAGACAGAGTCTTACCATGTTGTTCATGTTGTGTGTCAATATGGAGAAGATGAACATTAAATAAACAGTAAAATGTTGGAACTTTAACAGAGAATCCTTAATAATTGGGATGAGTCTCATCTAACTAGTCAAAGGGCAGAAGGAAACAAAAAGACTGGCTTCATAGACAAAGTCGGTTCAGAAGATCATCTCCTGGTGTCCTGTAGACCACTAGCCCTCCTGGGACTTCAGCCTGCTGGACTTTGAATACTACGTGCTTTACCATTAATGTTCTGTAAGTATTAAATTCTAAGCCAGCACTACATTTTATGTCTCCCTATATCAATGATCATGTAAGCTAAGTTCTTATAGTTCATGGTTTCTTATATGGAGAATCATTTGTTTCTCTGAAGGACCCTGGCTAAAAAAGTAATATTAGTAAACCTTTAAAAATCGATAGACTACTGTCTAAAATATAAAAGAACATAAAAAAAATACTATGCAAAACAAACCAGCTCAGATTCCAAAAGATGCACATTCTAATGTTCCATTTACATAAGTTACGAAGAGTAGCAAAATGCATAGTTACATAGTAAGGTAGCAAACATCTATGACATGGACTGGGGGAGTTAGTGGGGTTAGCTAAATAATGATGTGAGTGTGTTTAATGCCTGAAACACACCGAAAGTTATTTAAGTCGTAGGGTATTTCTAGGTCATATTATACTGAATTTTACCAGAATTACTTAAAACTAAAGAAATCCAGGTGACTTACTCTCTGTTTTGATAAACTACAAATGTGTGTGTGTGTGTCTGTGTGTATGTGTGTGTATGTGTGTGTGTGTTTATGTGTGTTTATATGTTCATATTCAATGATACCGTAATATTGAGGAAGAGCCTGTTCCTAGGCTGAATGGATTTGGGTCACCTGCAATCTTTAGAACAAATCACATTTGCCTCACCAAATGAATCTTACTTATGCATATCTAGACTCTAAGGCCATGCCATAAATAAGACCAAAGCCTCATTCTATCTACCGTTGTTCATGAGTGAAAACCACCATCAGGTATCATGTGTCATTTCTGTTCAAATTTTTAAGCCCCTGGCTAATTTTCAATCACCCAAAGGGCCACATACGCTCAGCTATTAAAAACAGTGGATACATGAAATTCAAATAGGTGAATCTAGAAAATATCATCCTGAGTGAGGTAACCCTCACAAAAAAATACACATGGTATGCACTGATAAGTGGATATCATCCCAAAAGTTTGGAATCCCCAAGAAACAATTCACAGACAACATAAAGATCAAAAAAGATGACTAATGTGAGGATGGTTCAGTGTTTCTTAGAAGGTGGAAAAAAATATTCTCAGGAGGAAGTACGGAGACAAAGTTTGGAGCAGAGACTGAAGGAAACACCACCCAGAGACTGCCCACCAGGGATCTATCTCATATAGAGCCACCAAATCCAGACAACATTGCTTTTTTCTAGAAGTGTATGCTATTAGGAGCCTGGTATAGCTGTCTTCTGAGAGGCTCTGCCAGATCATGACAAATAAAAAGGGGGATGCTTGCAGTCAACTACTGAACTGAGAACAGGGTCCTTCATGGGGGTGTTAAAGAAATAACTGGAGTTAAAGGGTTTACAACCTCCTAAGAACAACAATACCAACCAACCAGAGCTCTCAGAGTTCTCACTATCCAAAGAGTACACATGGGCGGACCCATGGCTCCACCTACACATTCGGCAAAAGATGACCATGTTGGGCATCAGTGGGAAGAGAAGCCCTTGGTCTGGCCAATACTTGATTCCCCAGTGTAGGAATAATAAGGCAAGGAGGCAAAGGGGGTGGGTGTTTGGTTGAACACCCTCATCAAAGCAGGGGGAGGAGGGATCGGATAGAGGGTATGCAGGGAAAACCGGGAAAGGGGATAACATTAGAAATGTAAAAAATATATCCAATAAATAATAATAACAATCAAATCAAATAAAAATAATCTTTGGAACATAAAAACATTTGCTTTATCTAAAAGCTATTTCTTATTTTATTCCTAATGTTTTGTATTTATAGGTTCTTAAATGCATGAATTTTTTTTTTTTTTTTTGGATTGTACTGAAAAAAAATGGCAGATTTTTGTTATGCTATCTCAGTAAGTCTTTCTGGTATGTTTACTAATGTTGTTTTATTTATGTTCTTTATTAAATTCATTAGTAATTTTTAAATAAAAGAAAGCTCACCTGGCTTTTTCTCGCAATGATATGTATGTATTTCTCTACAAAATAGATCCTGGTAATCTTTCCAACAGTAGAATTTTCACCCTTAGAGTAACATCCTACACTCCAATCTTCAGGCAGATTCCCGGCATGGGTGCTCTCCAAGTCAACACCCAGAAAGGACAAGGGATCAGAGAATTCTGACAAACACTGAGTACATAAAATCAAATGTCTTTCTCTACAAACTGTTAGCAATTCTCAAAGCTTTAATATATTAGTGGGCAATTTAATAATCCTCAAAGTTAAAAATACGGTATGCTGCGCTTTCTAAACTTAATTGTGAAATTGCTTTGTTTCGCTCAGCCTCTCAGGTGAACAGCTTTAAGAGAGATATAGTTAGACCCCTGAGTATCTACCCCGAGAGTGACCATGGGTGGAAAGTCAGCTGAGCACCAGCCATTTGTTCGTATTTCCTAGAGCTTGTGTCCTGTGTACCTGTGTCTGTGACCTTTCTCTCTTGCTATGAACTAAAATTATTCTCAGGACATCCGAATGGCCATTGCTCTTGCCCACCCCGTTCCTTGCAGTCTCCCAGTGCCGATATTCTGCTGCTCCAATATTCCTGGACTCCACACTTGTACTACCTGAGATGCTCATATTCATTGGCGTGAGTCTCACTTCGGAGACCAGCCAGCTCTAGCATGTACTTTGAATCATCATTAGAACATCACACTCCTCTATCTTGCCTTCATGCTCTCGTTCCTACACTGGTGCTGGTAGAATCCCATAACTTGACCACACAATGTACACCAGGAGGTCTTTCACGTCTGCTCTAAAGTAAGAGAAGTAGTGTCCCTCCTGCTGTTAGAGAAGCCAGAGCAGCAGCTGCATAGGGGTGAGGGAGAACAGAGTTCCTCTATGGTACTGCCCCGCACTGTGCTCAGGCTTAGAGGCCAGGAAGGCATGGAGATGCCCATCTGGAACAGATGACAGGCCCCAGAAGCTGAAGAGTGTGTGCACACAACCAGGCGAGTACCAAGTGAGGTTTGTAAGCCACGTTACTAACAACTGGTGGCATGCCGGCCGTTGAACTATAATCTTAAGAGATACGGTGATCACTATTATGATAAAACGTATTAACATGAATTGAATTCTAAGATGCCCTATTCTTGAGTACTGCACACTACTGCTCCACTGAAAATGATGCCACTGTGTCTTTTGGCGAGTGAACATTTCCTTCTCACATGCCAGTCTCAGCAAATAATAACACAGGTTATCCTTCAAACATAAATTTCAGGTAGATTAAAAAGGCCCACGAAACTACAATATTAGCCATTATTATTAATTAGACACTCAAAATTCTGTCGGTGTCCTCACCTGTTTGGCAACCTTTTACATACCTTCCAGTTTTGACAGCCGATCCCATCTGGGAGCTTTAAGTACATTTGTCAAAATTCTAATCAAAGGCATGAATGACCTCTGCCTCTCAAATCTGAAGGTAGCCTGTATCCTAAGCCTCCTTCTTTACCTGAGCCAAGTGACAGGGGTTTCTGTTCTATGCTTCCAAAAACTTTTGATGCTAGTTACTATTGGACAGGAATGCAGCTTGAGAGGGGATTGATCAAAATGGCAGACCATGTTTGTGTTACGGGCACCTAAAGATAATGACAGATTATTTATTGCTTCAGCACCTCATCATAACTGATATGAATTTTTACAGAATCAATACTCTTACATTTATTATATGCAACTGAAGATGTTTCTCATGATCTTCCTAACGAGTGTTGCTTTGTTATTGGTCTTCCTTTAAGACCACACAAATTCTGGGTTCAGTCGCCTTCAATACTTCTAATGAGATGTATAAGGTAGTGTCATCAGAGTTTGGAAGTACCCGGTTGTCATCATATGCTATGCCTAAAAACTGAGGTGCTTTGCCCTGTTAATTCTCACATAACCTCAAAGCCTGTAGAAGTTTGATTGTTTTTATGCATTTCCTCTAACAGAATTACAGAGAAGTGCACTGAATAATTTTTTTTTTAATTTTTTACTTTCAACTCAGTTTCTCGTCTTATAGGATCTACAAGATCTGTGTTCTCATCTGGCTTATCAATAATCATATAAACAAGTGAAGCAAAAATTCAAGAACCTACGTTCTCTGATGAAGTGTCGCTTACACTACTTCTGCATCATTTGGCAAATAAGTACAACGCCATCTCGTGGTCTGTAACCCAAATTGCAGTCAGAAATCCCTAGGCACGTTAGCAGAATGGATGGACAGATGAGCTGTGTACTCCCCATCAGAAAACAAAAGCAAACAAAACCAACAACAACAAAAAAAAAAAATGAAAAAGGGGAGAGCTTAACTTTCTCTTTTACTTTATGTTTTAATCATACACTGTAAACTTAATTTTCCAAACTAAATAATCAACACTATTTTCTAGAAGCCAATAATAATAATAATAATCATAATAATAATAATAACAATCATAATAATAATAAAGCTTTAAAGCACTTGGATGCATTAAATCATATCATGTTCTTTCATAATAACCTCTGCCCAGGTAATAATTTAAAATTGATTATGAACATGGTGGCAGTCTCTGAGCGTTAGTGAAGCAGATTCTGAGAATTACACCTTATCCAGACGCTGGCTATTTGCACTCAAGTACAAGCTTGCTTTGACTCTGTGTGCCATGAGTACTGGACTGACTGGTTTTGTGTCAACTTGACACAAGCTGGAGTTAATCACAGAGAAAGGAGCCTCCGTTGAGGAAATGCCTCCATGAGATCCAGCTGTAAGGCATTTTCTCAACTAGTAATCAATGGGGGAGGGCCCAGCCCATTGTGGGTGGTGCAATCCCTGGCCCAGTCCATTGTGTGTGGTGCCATCCCTGACCCAGTCCATTGTGTGTGGTGCCATCCCTGGGCTGGTAGACCTGGGTTCTATAAGAAAGCAGCCTGCACAAGTCAGGGAAGCAAGCCAGTAAGCAACATCTTTTCATGGCCTCTGCATCAGCTCCTACTTCCTGACCTGCTTGAGTTCCAGCCCTGACTTCCTTTGGTGATGAACAGCAATATGGAAGTGTAAGCTGAATAAACCCTTTCCTCCCTAACTTGCTTCTTGGTCATGATATTTTGTGCAGGAATAGAATCCCTGACTGAGACAAGTACTTAAGGTGGTTGATGATCGAGTTACCATTTGCCTTAGAGTTCACTACAACTGAATTAACACGGTGGCATAGACTTTCAGTTGGTTAAAATGACCCTGTAGCCCTTGCCACCCGATGTTCTCACAGCTGTTATGAAGCACAGACATTCTCCTGGAGTAGAGCTTGATAAAACCCAAACCTTTCAGAAGATCTATGTATCCGTCCAGTTATACTGCAGTGCTTTTTAGTACATATTTAGACTTATTTCTAGATATTTAGTACATATCTATACCTTCTTTGCCTTCATTTTTTTCATAGATATTATGTTTAATTGTCTACTCAAGACTTATAATTTTCATCATCTTCTGGTGGTTTAGAAATATTTTTATATATTGTTTTTAGCATTTATCTTTTTTATTTGTTTTTAGCATAGAAAAGAATTCATTTAGGGCATGGGGAGGGGAGTTGAGAGAAAGACAAAGAACAGAGACAGAGAGAGGGGGGACAAGGAGGAAGAGGGGGAGGATGAGGGGAGGAGGGGTGTGACAGGATTCACACTGTTGCTCAAGCTGGCCTTGAATTTATGACTGTGTGCCTCAGCCTCTAAAGTGCTGGATTACCACTGAGGTCTTCCTACCTTATGATATACCTATTTATAGAGGTTCTTTGGAAAATTGAGTAGTCAGTTCTCACTCCAATTGTCTTCCTTTAGAAAGAGATCTGTTTTATTTTCTTGGAAGCTTTATGTTTAACTTTTGAAGTTTTATACTATCAGGCTATGTATTTAATTATATTATTCAGCTGGACATGTTGCATACTTCAGTATGAAATCTAATATTTTACATTTGAATCTGACAAACATTCAGACAGTGTTGCTAAAAACACTAATTCACTTCTAGTCTCTATCCTAGGACATTTTGTAGATTGGTGTAAGAACCTTCATATAGTTTGTTGATTATATTCCACAACATTTATCCATTTTAATGATTAAATTTCTTTGTCCATTTTATGATGTTAAGCAAACCAGTTATATTTTTAAAGACTACTTACCCTGTTGCCATTTTAACTATGTTAAAGTATCTAGTAATATTATTAAACATTAGTTAATCCATTGCTGTGATGTGTTTTTGTGGTATGTTTAACATTTAAATCAGTAGACTTCTGTAGGGAGCCATGCCTGAGAACCATGCTTAAGAAAATGACTGCACAGCAGTCACCTTAGAACTGGTCAATGCTGTACCTACACCCCCATCCATGAGATCCTGACCTTTCTGAGATTCACCACTATGAGGTTCTGCAGAGATTAGCTGCTAGGCAGCAAGATAAGATATCCTGAAACACATACCTGACTGTTAACCTGTAACTTGCAGGACCACCCTCTTCCTGTCACGTAGATGCTGTAAAAATTCCACTGCACCCTGCTTCCCCCTTTCTGCCCAGCCCATATAAGCTGTAAGCACCAAACCCTCAAGGAAGCCTTGACACCATTCAGACTGACTCTTTGTCGTTCTTTGCCTGCTTGGCTTCCTTTCTCTCTCGCCCCCATGACTTTCAAGCCTCTTTGGGACCCTGAATAACCGGACCTGCTGGACAGGTCAGACTTCCAACAAGAGACCATGCTTTACTATGGGGGTAGACTTCATCTAATCAACTGAAAACCTTAAGCAAAAAGACAATTTTTCTATCCTGGTGATTCCATGCTCCAGAGTGTCTTCTAACTTGGGACAGTAGGCTGACTTGCTCTCGTCTTCAGCTCATCAGACTATTAGATTTGGGTTTTGTTTGAGTTCATGCCACAAGTCAAATCTTTAATTACATCTATATATTCAAATATGTGTGTTTTTCTATAACTTAGATATTTAAAATATATGTTCTTAAATGTCACACAATATGATATTTATTATTTAAAATACTTTATACATTTATTTAAAATACCTACTTTATATTATTGGGTGATTTCTTACAGACAGATTTGAGGGAATGGAGCCAATCTCTTGACTGTTGACTCTTTGTATCTTTCCCATGATGGTTCTATTATTGATGGCAGTGAGGTGACCTATGTACAGATTGTGAGTTTTAGTGCTGACATTGTATTAAGGATCCTACTCTTAGAGTCTTTGGCATTTCTCTGGTTCTGGGGTAATGGTCTCCTTGTTCCCTTTCTGAGAACTACCTCCTCTATTCTCGTGGTACTCATTAAAATCACTCACTCTGCTGGATATGGATTGTCTAGTTGAGAACCCACATAATCATCCAGAAAACAGATATGAGCAGAAGTTGAAACTATGCATTGACTTTGAAGGGGCTAACCAAAATGTGTCCAACATTTTTTCATGTTTTGGGGTTGTGGCCTGCATAAATTGAAGAAAATCAGAGTGATAACATCCACCTCTGTTTGTGCTCTGTGTGTGCATTCAATGTCTCATGCTCCTATTGTCATGAGGTCCTTATTATGCTACAAGTCAAATAGTCTTCAAGATTGCTTCTTGTCAGGCATTTGATTACATCAACAAGAAATCTGAGTAGTAACACAACTATCTATATAGGGTACATTTGCATTATCTTTTCTTAGAGTATTCTTATTTCATATTCATTGTCTAGGTTCAAAATTATGCTACATTATTTACAACTAAAATTGCTTGAAATTTTATATTATTGCATTACCTTTTATGAACACACACACACACACACACACACACACACACACAAACAGTACAAAACAAAAAATACTTACCCATCTAAATAAATACCCATTCTGCTGCAACATGAGCCTCAAAGTAAATCACTCTTTTATCCTGCTTTTACCAAGCAAATCTCCTGGGGAAATATTTCATTTAGGCTCTGAATGGATTATATTTACTGAACATAAAATCTCATTTTATGACTAGGATGGGTGACTGAAACATGTAAGTATAGAAACCTGAATCTTTATGGGATTTCTAAGTTATTAACATCTTAAATTTAAATTTAAAAATTTAGATTTGGTACCATAACCAAAGCTTTCTACTCTAAGTCCACAGAGAAAACCGTCCTCCACACATAGAAATGCTATGACCACCAACCAGATGCCAAGCGCAAACTCATGGTCATTTCACCATGTGAGAATCTGCCGTACAAGGCTATTTTAGTGCCTGAGTCTGTTGTTGGATTCCAGGAAGTTTCTGAGTTTTCAACTTGTGCAAGAAATGCTTCTTTAAAGGGGATTAACACTATTTGACATTCTGATGGGCCTCCCAATTTTAGAGTTTAAATAAAACTTTGAATTTATTTTTATCATATTCTTTAATATCCATGTGTACTGTAATCCTCACTAAGTGGTATAAATTTAGCCATGAAACACTAGCTCCATACTAGAACACTCATTGCTTAAGTCACCTGCCAGGCTTTCTCTCCCTCTCGCTCTCTCTCTCTCTCTCTCTCTCTCTCTCTCTCTCTCTCTCTCTCTCTGTGTGTGTGTGTGTGTATGTCTGTACTTGCATATGTGCACTTGCCCAGGCATATATATATGTGTGTGTGTGTGTGTGTGTGTGTGTGTGTGTGTGTGTGTGTGTGTGTGTATGTGTATATGCTTGTGTTGTCCCCATAATTTTGATCTAACTTGTTGTCCACAGCAGTGAATCTTTGACTATTTATCTGGACACCCTTAGTGAAAAACTGGAGTCATCACTAAATCAGCGATTAAATCAGTTACTTTTTGAGTGTTTATGTTTCAGTATAGATGTGAGTGGGTGAACCGATAGGTAAACACTTGTTGCAGGGATACAGGAGATACAGTCAGTCAATATGTAGCTGCACATTAGTGGCTTCTGAGCAATAAGTAAGTTTTTTAAATATTCAGACTTTGACATTAAAAATAACCAAGTCTTTAGACCCTGTTATATAGTCTCACTTGTAGAGAACTTGAATTCATTTTATTTTATCAAATGTATAGCTTAACTATTACAATGTATCATGAGAAATAAGTATATCTTTACTCAAAAGCATAATCTAACTATTGCAAATTTAATGGTTGGTCAATTACAAATGGTCAGTAAACTTTCTTTCTTTTATGTTTTTTTTTTAAATCTTAGCCTCATAAATAGTCATCTGGCATTAAATATTTGTGATCTAGGCCAGTAACCTTTTTCAATCTCACAGGACCTTTTTTAATTAAACTATATCTTTGTCCCATGTCTGTAATCCGCTCACTGACATTTTATATACAAGACACCTTGCTGAAAAAGGTCAAGCAGTACAGTTATAAATGGAAAAGAGATTAAAAGAATTCTCAAGCCATGGGGTTATCTAACAGTGAGTTAAATACGGAGCAGTTCTTATCAAGGTAGGCATACTCAATGGACAAGGCAGAATCCTCTGGGTCGATTTTAATGATTGGGAAAACAAGGCAAATGAAAATTGTTTTAATGGGGAAAAATGAAAAATACAGCACTTTTTTCTTTTAAAGAGGCCACAGCAATTATTATGAATAACCACTCTGGGACTGTCACTGGCAGAAAATGTGATCGGGAAAACAATCTCGAAACACACGGCGTTTGTCCAATTCTTGCCGACGAAGACACTTTTGTTGCTCCAGTAAACCTCACAAATGTCAGGTTAAGGTTAATTAGCTATAAGTACAAGAAAGGCATTGGAACTTAAGTGCATCACTGGAGAGGAAGAAAGGAATGTGAAACTGAATAAGAAAGAGCGGACGCGACAGGACCACATTCCCGGAAATTCTGTTTTCGCACCTATATACCTCGCAGTAGTTGTGCCTCTCAGAAGGTAAATATCTTCACAGATGTGACTAGGATGATTTTCACCAGAACATTAAGCAGAAATTGAAAGCGGACTTTCCACCTTAATATTCTCCAGCTGACACGTGATGACTGAAACTTGCTGAGTCTGTGCCACACTGGGATGCGTTTAATGGTGAACATGGATGTGACTAAACAACACATTACTTGTAACGTCTGAAATAACCCAGTAAAGTATGGTGTGCAAGTGTAGAGGTGCACTGTCTGATTCTCAGGGGTCACTTACTTATACCCGAGAGGCCACCCTTTTCTGAGAAGCCTTTACTGCTAATTTCTTCTTGTCACTTTTATATGGCCGGTCATAAAAGGGTCCCCTTTCCTCACCATGTCATCAGGAATGCGGTTGCTTAGATTTTATGCAGGTGGCAAAACACTTGACTTGGTGTTTTAATCTTAGGATCAGGCGGTGGTTATTAATGCTTGTAAACAATGTTCTTGCTGCAGTAAGCTTTCTTTTCAGTTTTTTTTTTTTTTTCCTTTAAAGAAAGAACAATGTCACAGACTGTGTGAAGTTCAAGAAAAAAAAATAAAAAAAAAAAAGAAAGAAAAGAATTAACCATTATGTTTACTCCTTACACACCAAGAAAACTTTGACTAATTCCAGGTTACATCCTGTTTTACATGTACTTTATGCTCATTGTAACTAGTAGGATCTTAATGCACACTATCAAGCCTTAAAAAAATAAAAATAAAGCCAAGCAATGACAAAAATGTATTTGTATACTTTTATGCAAAAATGCTTAAAATTTGTACATTTATCTTTGTTTTTTAAAATAAAGTTCTTCAATAAAAAAAAAATACATTTAAATAAAACCAGACCTAAACCTTGCACCTAAGTGAAACTCTTTCTGGTGTTTCTGAAGCTTTGGATTTCAGGCAGTCTCTTTCAGTGCTAAAGGAAAAGGTTACTGTCTGAATATTTTACTAGTATAAGATTTCTGGCAGTGATAGAACTATCAGCATCCAACAAGCCAGTCCCTGCCCAGAGTAACCCGATGCTGCACTGGAGACGTGCGGTGCCCAACAGGAGGTTAAGATGATGCTTCTGACTCAGCCACATCATATGCCTCAAATCAGCCAGCAGCCCAGACCACAGAAATGCTTCTGCATTAGAATAGGAACTCCTTGTTAGGTTGTGATTCTGCTCCATTGGGAAATCCTTTGAGTGAATAAAGTCGGCTACCTTTCTAAAACACAGACTACTCAAAGGCATCAGATGATATCTGAGTATTTGATGATGTGCTGCTGGAACTCAGGTTTTTTTCCCCCTTCTTCTTAATATGTTTATTTTTTTCTAGAGACCATTGTCAGCTTAGTAAATTGAAATTTTTAAAAATTTGGTTAATAAGGTACTTTCCTTTTTCTGAATATAAACTAATTTCCCAAAGTGACAGAAATGGTTATTTTTATCACTGATTATGCTAGAGTACTGATATGCAAAAGTGTGAATATTCTTTTTTAGAATTAGACAATATGAACCAAGTCAGTCTCCACCAAGTAGTATATTTTAATGCACAATTTTCAGTTTATATTCTTTTTTATGTACTTATTTATAACCTTTGCACATAATAAATTCACTAGTAATGACTTATACAAGAGAATATTGTAAGTTGATTCTAAGACAATATAACTAAGAGAAACCTCTATGACATTTTATCCAAATTCATGCTGACTTGCTTTGGAGACTCATAACTACAGTCTTTTAATGAAGTAAAGAAACTTCTAAAAGTATACTGTAAATCACATATAAATTGAAGAAAATATATCAAAATATTTTTATTGTTGCCCTAGAACCGTAATTTTATTTTATTGTTTGTCTTTTTTCTTAAAAAAAAAAAAAAAAAAAAAAAAAAAAAACGATATTCTCTGTATTTACATTTCAGGTGTTTTCCCCTTTCTGCCAGTCCCATCCCCCTCTCCCTCCCACTGCCTCCATGAAGGTGCTCCCTCTCCCAACCTCCCTCTCCTCCCTCAGTACCTTGGCATTCCCCTACACAGGGAAACCGAGCCTTCAGTTTATATTCTTAAAATGTTTACCTGTCAGAAAGGAAACAAGTCTACTGACAAATAGATTGTGAAAAATTATGTATTGGATTATATTCTGAGCTAACACATCTTCTTAATGACCCTGGCACTGCTTTTGTCATTGCTGACATGCCGATGCCCAGGAAATTAATACTCAGGCACATTATCTAATTTACCTGGAGTTATAAATATAGTGCATTGGTTTATCTCCAAACTCGTGTTTCTCTGCATACAAGGCTTTCTTCCATTTAATAAGCTGTCTGCCTTGCCGTCAGACATAGTGTCACAGAGTAAGAGTTGCCAGACTTGGTGGCAAATGCCTGTAAACCTATCACTCAAGTGAGTGCAGAAAGAACGTCCATTTGGTGTCAGCTTGAGCCACGTAATACAATTCTATCTGTGAATAAAAGCTAATTAAAGAGTAATTTAAAAGTTGGTTTACTAATCTCCAGTTTTACCATGATGCCTACGTATAAGACACATGGCTACAACTTTTACTCGGAAACCAATGGAACAGAAGCAAATGGGGATGTCCAATGCGAGTACACAATATTAAAATGCTACTCAAGGAGCATTGTTTCTTTAAAGAATGCACATTTTCTGTTAATGCATTGGGACATAAAAATAAGCTGAATTTAATAGTATAAATATAGAATTATCTCTTATTAGTTACCTCTAGAAGGTTTTTCTTCTCTGCGTCATAAACTGTAATTCCCATGGCTGAATAAATTTTGTAAAACATATTCATGACCACATACAGAACAAACTGTTTGTGATGTAAATACACTAGGTTTTTGCTAGATGGTGCTGCAACATACATTTGAAAAGCCCTTGTGAGTGTGTTTTCTAATAGAAAACTGTCTTACCTTTAAGAATACTCAGATCCGACTTGATATAGGAAGAAGATGTCTGATATAATATTTTTTAAAAAAGAAATGCTATGCTAGGTTCTATGCCTTTATATAGATTTCACCTAACTTCTTAAATTTGGCCTATACTGTGAAATGTAACTTCGTCTTCTCAAGAATTGCAGACTCCAAGAGGCGTGCCTCTAAAGAAGACATTGACATTCTAGCAACCATGTGAATAAATGCCCAGCATCATTAATCATCAAAGAGATAGAAACCAAAGCCACAGTGAGTTAACTGCTCCACTTCAAAGGACTGTCATCAAAGTACCAAAAGCAAAATGTGCCGGAGAGATGTAGAAAACCAGAAATCACACACCAACTAAACTACTGCACCTCACGGTAAACAGTATACAGTGCTTTTAAAAGTTAAGAACAAAACCGTCATGTGAGCCTGTACAGCATGTGGTACCTTGTTGCCAGACAGGCACAAGAACTGGTAAGGTTAAGAGAACTCAGACTGGGGGATTTCAGAGAAAAGATCAGCAGGAGTCCAGCTGCCCCCTATCCTTCTTAGTACCTGCTCTGAAACAAGTAACCATGATACCCCAGTGAGAGGACCCTGTCAATAGGTCACATACCAAAAACATCCGGAGCCTTCTTTATGTGGCTAAAGCATCAATAACATCCCAAACTGGGCCAAGAGGAAGCGACTACCTCTAAATCCTGCCCCACTCCTCAGTGTTTATAAAGTCCCTGTCTACATGGTTTTACTTCACTGAGGGTCATCTGTGAGTGGCTGTTTCCACTGAGCTGTAACATTTTCGAGTTCTCTCTCCCCAAGCATTCAGCAGTGGAGCTTGGACCCGCTAATGCCACCACTGCCACCAAAAAGGCAGATGATGAGAGATCCTGGCTGCCTGCCCTGTCCAGGCCTCCCAAACTCCCTTGCTTCTTTTCTAAGACCTATGACACTATGGCATTCCTGGCCTGGACACAAGCCGCATGGAATCTATTATTCCGGTTTGCTTCCAGCTTTAGGTGGACCGAGGAGATCATGAGTCAGCGGGCGAACTGTAGACACATTTTAAAAATCAATTACAATCATTATAACAGGGACATTTCTCCCTTCATGTGTTTTATAACACTACTGTAAATAATGCAGAGGTGAAAACGGCTTACATAGTCATCTGATGGATATATAAAAAAATGTGATAGTGTATGTAGATGAATATGAGATTGACAAATACTAAGAGAATATCACCCATTCATAAACTCACAAGCAGAAATTGGTATCACAGAAGTTTAAATAGTAGTAGTTACCAGAAACTCTGAGAGAGCAGGGATATAAGAGTGGGAAAAACTTGATTAGCAGGTATTAAGTTATAGCTAGATATGAAAAATGAGATCCAGTTTTCTAATTCTAGAGTAACTATACACATTGACAATATGCCATGTGTTTTAATAAAGTAGATGAAAAGAATTGTTCCTACCATTGAGAATTGAAAAATGGAAATAGGACTATAAAAACATTTTATAAGTTTTAATAATAGTCAATATGACCTAAAGAATAAATTAATTTTGTATGTGATATTTTTCCTAACTTGCAAGTTTTTAATAAATTCTATAAAATTAAAAATTAAGAAGAAAAATAAAATTTGAAGATGATGCATACGTTTCATATCTTCAGTTGGCCATTACCCAATACATTATGAATTTAACTATCACACTGTACCAAAAATGAATAAAGATATTATAGTAAATAATATGTAATTAATGGAAATAAAATTACTTATGTATGATTCTGGAGATTCAGCACAATGTTTGCAAGTATTAGGCAAGTTTTCTCCCTCAGTCAAAAATTCAAATCTATCATGACTGAATTTTAGACACGGTAATTCAGAACCAGATCAAACAAATTTGAGATTAACTTGAAACACAAAATTATTCATCATTTATCAGTTTTCTCCCTTAGCAAGACAAGTGTATTATTGCTTTAAAAGCCCAAATTTTTAGAATAGCGATAACATGTATGCCGCAGCAATTAGCTTTGCTCTTGTATTTGTGATGTTCAGCCTGCATCTTAGACAATGTTTTGCAAAAGTGTCTTTTCATAAAGAAAAAGATGCCATACATAGTTAAAGAAATTAGTGATGGTATATATGTGTTAACCTAAATTAATGCAGATATCAAAATTATAACTTTTCAGAACTTCAAAGCACTTGGGATCTTGTTGACCTAAAAAATAAGAAATTGTAAAGTAATGAATTTCTGCAGGCTCTTAGATAAATCACTCAGAAAGCCTTCCCAATCAGGATAACCTCCTGTGCTCTCTCTCTCTCTCTCTCTCTCTCTCTCTCTCTCTCTCTCTCTCTCTCTCTCTCTCTCTCTCAAATTCAGGGCTTCATTTTCTATAAGTACAAATTGCTCAGTCCTTAAAATACTATTTTGATGTGTATAATTTCAGGAGTAACCACTTAATATTAGATAAGAAATTGGGGACAAGATCTCCTCTCTGGGACAGACCCTATTTCTTGCTTTTAGCATTCCTTAACTCACTGTATTCTTGGTCTAACCTTGGGGCCTCCCAAGCTTTGTCCCTTGCTTGGTAAAGTATCTATTGGTGTAGTCCTTCCCCACTTCTTGTTCAGACGTGTTATTGAAACCGACTTCATGAAATTTCTAGGAATGCAATTTGGAAGCAGGTTCCCTGATTCTCTGGGTCACAGATACTGCTTCCTCTGTTGTGGTGTTCCCTGAGACTTCAGTACTCAGTTTGTGTCTCATTGATAAAAATGCTGAGGCTGGGAACCAAACTCACCTTTCCTCTACATTTATTTTGATAGTTTGCAGTTTGTTTTTTTTTTTTTTTTTTTTTTAAGAGTTTCTTTTTGTTCCAAGGAAAGGATTCTTTTCATGATGTGAGAGAGATACACTTACCTGTGGGCAGAAGAATAAACATTTAAGGCTCTGCTCTGAGATCCATGACCTCATTAATCGAAGGTGGTTGCTTGTGTTCAAATACCAGAAATTATTTCCCTCTTGATGAGTAGGCATTAAGCGCAAGTTGAGAGCTATTAGTCAATGCCCAGATATGAATGTCACTCCTGCATGGTTGGGATTCCAAAGCATGGCTGTAGTGGTTCCATAGCATCATGCCTTGGTAGAATTATTAGTTGCAGTCATTCCTTGGAAGCTTACATGTCACTTTATTGTACCATGAAAGCGACTCTTCACGGAAGAGGTTTTCAATTCGAATGTTGCTTAATTCTTCTAAGTCTGGTATCCTTTGTTGAAAAACTTAAACAGGAGATTCTCATACATGATGCAGGGGGATTTGTTGGATACTCTATGGGTCTTCTCTTAAGAAGATTATCAACCCAGAATGGAAATTTTTATTTAAACTAAACACACATGCACACACACACACATAGATACACACAAACAAGCACACACACACACACAAACTCACACAGACACACGCATAGGGTGCAGAGAGAGAAGGAGGGAGGAAGGGAGGGAAGGAGAAAGAGAGAGAGAGGGAGAGGGGGGAATTGTATTTACTTCTAGGCATATAATAATAGGCATATAATAAAATAAAAGCATCTCTTATTACCTCTTCACATTTCTTATTGTTATTTTACCCTTTTTCTGTAAAACTGGCATTCTTGTAATGTTCATGCTGGTCTAAAACTGTTGAAAATATAAGTGTTCATCACATATTTATGATTCAAATATTGGGACCAATAACCATGTTGAGAAATTGATAATTGAAGTCAAGGTTTTAATTTCTTGCCTATTCTGACATGTGGTAACAATTTATACCAGAAAAAAAAAAACTTCAAAAGGATTATATAAGATAGCTACTTAAAAGAGATTAAAAAAGAAGCAGGCTTGTGTTTTCCTATGATGCAATGTAAATTCTTAATTGGTTGGTGTCTCAAAATAGTTTCAAAATGTGAAATATAAAATGATTGGTTTAAAGCAAAAGGAGTCAAATCCATGGCCACATGAAGACATTATAAAATCTTCCTTACTAATTAAAAAAAAAAGATAGACACAACACCAAACATGATAGGCAACTGACACTGATGAACTGGTAGAGATCACAGAATGTAGATTTGGAACACTTTCGCATATGTAAGAGTTACATAGAAGTATTTTCCTACCCACAGAGGTCCATACAATCCACTGTACACCCCTCCTTTTTACCTTACTTGTCTGGGTCAACAGATTTTAGAATTGCCATCATTTATTTAATGGGTAATGTCTACTCCTAAATGATGACCATATTTGTTCTTTTAGGTCTGGGTTACCTCACTCAGAGTATTGTTTTGTTGTGTTTTTCCTAGTTGCATCCATTTGCCAGATGAGTACATAGTCATTGTGTGTATATACCAAATTTTCTTTATCCATTCTTCAGTTGATGAACATCTAAGTTGTTTTCAACTATTTCTAGCTATTACGAATAAAGTTGCAATGAACATAATTGAGCAAGTATCTTTGTAGTAAGATATAGTGTCCTTTGGGTATATGCTCAAGAGTTGTATAGCTGGGTCCTGCATGTAAGGTGTGCTGGGACAATAGTGGTTCAAAATTTGTGGGAATGACCAACAAATCTATGATTTGACATGAGACCCACCCAACAAGAAGCCCATGTCTTAAACTGTCTGGATGGCCAGGAATTGGATATTTGAAAGCCAAAATCTTAGGTTAGAAAGAAATAGAACAAGTCAAAAGTCAATGAAATGATTACTAAGACTATTCTGCTTTATTCATAGATCAGTGAGTACTTTTCCCAGCCATCATCAGATGGGAATAAATGGGAGAAGGTGAAGAAACCTCAAGCCAAACACTGCAGAGAGAGAGTCTCACTGAGTTCTCCATCTGGTCATCTGCCCACACACACACACTTTGGAGACTGAGAATACCCATATAAGAGAGGTAGGAAACATTACAGGAGTCAGAGGCAGTGGAAGAAACCTATAGAACGTTGACTACAATATTAACTAAGTAGGGCTCACATGGACTCGCAGAGACTGAAACCAAACACAGAATCTGTGTGGGTCTGTACCAGGTCTTCTGTATATATGTCAGGGCTGGTAGTTTGGTGCTTTGTATGACTTCTACTAGTGGCAATGAATGTTTCTCTGAATCTTTCGCCTGATCTCGAGAGTCCTTTTCTCATCTTGGTTGCCTGGTCAAGCCTCACTCAGTAAGGGGTTTTTTTCCTTTCTTGTTGTGTCCGGTTTTGTGCTTTTTTGCCTTTGATCTCTTGGAGACCTGCTTCTTCATGAAGAGGAAACTGAAGAGGCAAGATCTGAGGATAGAAAGGTAGAGTGAGGCTGGGAGTAGAGGGAAGGGAAACTCACTTCCTCATTCAATCAATTCAAACTAATGGCATAATAAAAATTACCTTATTAGGAATATCAGTGATAATAAACTAAGAACTAAATCACATAGCGATGTATAATAGAATAATTAATAACAAAAATAAAAGAGAAAGCTAGATATTAAGCTATCACCTCTGTACAATCACCAGATAAAACAAATTATATTAGAAGATAGAAAATGCTTTACTAAATAATAATATAATCATAATATATTACATGGATGTGCTATATTTAAAATGACAATTGGTATGTATGTTAACAAATGTGAGCAGTTGCAAAGGAAGAACTGATGAATATACTTTATTAAAACTGATAGAAAAACAGATAAGAAATATAAACAGTTCAACATCCAATTTTAATTCTTTTTTTAGGTTTTAATATTATTGCCTCACTTCTCCCTTCTCTTTCTCCATTTAAACCTTACAATATTTCTTTCTTGCTCTTTAACAAATTTATCCCCTTTGTCACTAATTGTTATTACATGGATATATATTATAATACATAAATGCCTAAATAAACCTTCCCAGTCTATGTAATGTTACTCATATGAACGTTCTCAGGGCTCAGATTTTGGCACTGGACAACCAATTGACGCATCCTTTCCTGGTGGAGACCTCTCCTTTGCCCAGTGCATTTCAGTTGCCAATAGTTGTTGTTGCAGTTTGAGGTGCTGGGACCCTGACATGTCCCTTAGTGTTGGCCTTGTCCAACTCACATTCCTGTAGTTACAATAGTGAGACTTTATGATTTCAGCTTCCTTCAGGGGTGTTAGTAGGAGACATAATCTCCCAGTAAACTTCCTGATCATTTTCCTTTTCACGTTCACTTCTAAAATGGTTCCCGAACCTTAGTGTTGGTATTCTAAAGATTTATCCGTGAGCACCATTGCTCTGAATTTTGATTGGTTGTGGTTTTTTTCTTATTTTTCTGTTACACAAAGAAGTTTCTTTCCTGTAGGTTGAAGACTACTCAACTGTGGATGAAGGTTAAATGTTTAGGTTTTTGTTAGGGACAATGTAAAATGTGTAATTAAAAGCCTTTCTTTAAATATAACATAATCACTGAGCCATTTCTCCAGTCCCAGGTTATGATTTTCTGTTCTTTAGAATGTAACTACTTTTCTGTTGAGATAATTAAATTATTAGAAAAAAATTGAAACCTGATATAAAATATCTGTTGCTCTCCTATAAACATGTAAAGCATAAATACATTTTTGAAAATTTAATGTTCATGGATAAGTAACTCTATGCTGATAATTTTAAAATGTCAGGTTTAACAATGTTATCTCAATATTTCATCTCCTTCACATAGGAATCCTGCAGTCATTTTCTCTAAATTTAAACACTGATTCTGATGTTTTGTATTATCTTGGAAAAGACCTGGACCTATTCAGTATGGAATCAGAGCATATTCAGGTTAGAGACACCGCTGTAGAGATCTGTGGTGAAGTCAGTGGTGCAGTTGAAAGAGAAGGTGAGTAGGTGGTGAACAGACTAGAATAACCAGCTAGACAAGAACTAAAGCAACACAAACTCAGTCAAATAATTGTTTGCACAAGAATGATGACAAAACAAAGATGAAATTATTTTCCCAAGTGGTGCAAAAAGTAGACTTTGGCATCCTCCAAAAATCATATAGTCATGACTGTAATGTAAGACATAAAATATTGTGCAAATAACACAGAGACAAAACAAACAAAAATTACATTTGTGTCTTCCTGTGCATAGCCTTATACAGACTCATATTAGCAATGTACAGACAAATAAAATTCCAGAACCTTTCTGTCTGCTTAATTTCTTGTAACCTTAAACATTAGAATACATGTGTTTAATTAGAGCTGATAATTCTGATGCAAGGTAAAGGGCATCCATAACTCATTTAAAATACTAGTAGCCTGTGTATTTTAACCATTCCAATTCCCACATCAAATGTAAAACCTCTTTAGAGAATTAGATGAAGCTCTGCTTAGTTTGTACAATATACTAGGATTGACACATTGAGACAGTGCTAGAAAGAGAAGGGTTGAGAAAGCACAGGTTCACAGCCATGCTGAACAAACCCATGTAAGCTAGGCAGTATCTCTGTTTGCTAAATCTGTTTCTTACAGGTCATAGTTAAAGGTCCATCCATTTATTTCAAACTTGCTGAAGAAGTAAGCAATCCATGGTTTGGTTAGGAAACTCAGTCTTAAAGTAAAACCAGGCAACTGTGGAGGTCTGGCTCTCTTTTACATGGTTTTCTGAAGCCAACTCCATATTTCTTCCTGATCCCATTTTAGTTTTTTTAATTTAAAACCCCTTTCTCATATAGTATATCATGATCCTACTTTACTCTCTTATTTTATTCCTGGCTCCCTACTCGCTCTACCCAACTTCATGTTATTTCTCTTTTTTTCTTAAAATAAAAGTAATAAAAAGAAAGCACCCAAAATCAAAACAAACAAAACACTCAATAATACAATAAGACAAAAAATATGAAAATCACACACACACACACACAAACACACACACACACACACACACTGCAGTCTGTTTTGGGTTGACCAACTGCTGGACATCACCTGCCTTGAAGTATGGTTAATATACTCATTGTCAAGCCATAAGTTGGGGGGCAAATTTCATTGCTGAAATTTTGTCTGGTTTGAACTTGTGCAGATCTTGTACTTTCAGTCTCAGTCTTACTGAGTTCATGTGTACATCAGTCCTATTGTGTCTAGAAGATGCTGTTTCCATGGAAACATCTACCACCTTGGCTTTTACCATCTTTCCACCCTCTTTCCTGCTCAGATTCCTATGCCTTGAGAGATGGAGTTTGGAGGGGAGTGCTCCAAAGCCTCTAACTCTGGACACTTTTCAGTTGTGGGTCTGTCTTAATTGCTTCTATGTCTATAAAGAAGCATGTGAACAAGAGCACTTTTAAGGAGAAGATATAACTGGCAGCTTGCTTACAATTTCAGAGGGTGAGCCCATGACCTTCATGCCAGGGAGCAAGGCATCAGGCAAGTGGGAGCTGCTGGAGCTGTAAGGGGGCGCAAGAGCAGTAATTGGAATTAGCATGGGCTTTGGGGAACTCCAGTGCTACACCTTTTGGAGGATACCCACCTCCTTCATCGAGGCCAGCCACATCTCCTAACACTTCCCAAAGAGTTCCACCAACTGGGACCAAGCAAGAATTCAGACATTTGACCCTATAGAAACATTTTCACTGACTCTACCCCAGGGTGTCTGTGTTAATTTCCATGTACCACAAGAAGAACCTTTGTCTGGCTTGGCAGTAGACATGGTGACCCACTGAGCCACCTTGCCAACTCAATAACATCAGGCTTTTAAATGTCGTTCTTCAGAGGATTTAATCGTTATAAAAATAAGTTAGTAGCCAGGAACCATACTTTCTCGTCTCATTGTGGAAAGTTCTCAGGGTTTCTGGTTTGTCATCCTTAGAAAATAAGCACTGTGTGTTATGTGTACTCATATCTTACCACAGATGATGAAACTGGGACGTCCTTGTGTCGGTGAATAAGTCTGTAACCGAAAAGCCTGGAATCTCACCTGAGTGCTGCGATTCTTCAAGTGTTATATTACTGTGAACAAGAATCATTCATTTCCCCCTTGAGTTGGCCAAGTGCACGTTTCATTCTTCATCTGAGCTGACAGAGCAGATGAAGGCAGAAGAGGCAATACTCAGGAGCACAGTTACTGATAAATAATTATAACAAGGGCATTATAATTATTTAATTAAAGTCTGCGCATGGGGGGAGATTATGAGTCTTTCAAGTTGCTACCCCATTTAGATGATACTACTCATTAACCAGGTTAGCTGGAGTCAGCACGGAACTGTGCACATATTCCATTTTATCTTTGAAACCTGTGCAGTCAGCAGCAAGGCTGCATGCTCTGTATCCCACTACAAGTGAACACAGGCGCACTCTCTAATAGCTTTGGGAGGCTCGAGGGTATCTTAAGTACCCATACCCTCTCATAAACCTTCCTGAACTGTGGAAGCTTTCCTGTGAAACCTAATGTCCAGAGATTGCACTTGTATTCATTCTTATTAAGGCATAAAAGTCTGTTTAATTGAATTACACACACACACACACACACACACACACAGTAGTACACAATGCTTATGTGTCAAAACATCACCTGTAGAGGCCCATGGATATATAAAGTTGTGATGTATTCATATTATCATTTGAACCAAATTAAAATTTACAATTAGTTGGAACCTCTGCCAAAAATATGAATCAGAAGAATTAGTTCTGTCTGAAAGCTTTCTTTTCTGATGTATAGAAGCACATCATTTTTATCAGTTAAATATTTATTTATGTTAGTTCTATGCCTACCAACCCCAAACCAGACTTCATAGTACAATGTCAGGATACCCCTGTTTAATCATAAATGTAAATTAAATTGTCACATCTTCAAATTTTCCTATTCAAACATATACACACATATGCATGTGTACATAAAGGAAGGGAAGGGGAGGGGACAGGGAGGAAGAAGCAGAGGGAGAAGGACACGGAGAGGGAGAATTAGACTCTTACCACTCCGTCCAAAAGAAAAACTTGAAATTGAGAGCCATGATCTTAATTTGTGACTTGGTCCCAATTTACTTTTATTTTGGTGTCCTATTGATAAGTCATTTTGTTTTATGCTGCTCTGGCCCAATTTTCTAATTTACCTAGTTTCTAAAAATGTATGAAATTACTCTGCTTCTAAAATCAGCTTGAAATAGGACATCAATAAATTCCCACAGGCACAGTACCTATGAAAAATAAGACAATTGGAACTGTGGGCAATCAGTATTTTAATAATAATTTTAATCACATTTCCTTGACTCTGGAATACTTTTTTTTCAAAATTATTTTCCATTTTATTATATTTTAACTGTTTTTAAATTTTATTTATGAACACAGTTTTCTTATATAAGACAAAGGATTTTATTGTGACATTTTCATACATATATCATGTACATTGTCACCATTTAATTAACTTTTCAGGTATCCCAGGGATGCAGTGGATCCACTCTGGGAATAACATCTGTGCCACATTCTCTCATTCTTATATTTCAGTATTTTGGTGTTTTATTAGCTAATATTAACCGCACTGGTTAAAATTTTCAGAGTGAAATTTGAGTATAACCCTATACTCTCTAGTGAACAAGTCTACCCCACCTTCCTGTTTCTATGACAGTCCCATCCCACTTTACCTTCCTTTAATAAAGGACACTTTTTCCATCTGTTGTTTTTGCTAGACTATGACATATCTCCCATAGTCTCCTGTATTGCATCTGTCAGTCCACAGCTGGGGATGTGCATTGGGAAGCTGCAGAACCTATAGAAAGTGAAACCTCACAAAAGAGGTGAACTCCTCAAGGAGAGCCTTGGGGAATTTACAGCATGGTCACAGTTTCTCCACTCTCTGGCTCCTGCAGACACAACATGAGTAGCCAGAGCCTGGCCCCCACTGTATGCCTTCTCATGATGTGTCTTGTCCACCATGAAGGAATGATCCTGTCCATGTATAAACAGAACAGACACTACTTTTCTTACCCATTCTTGTCAAGCATTTGATTACAGCGATGAGAAAAGAAGTAGTAAAACCCCCCACAAGTACCCCATGTCTTTTGCTCTACTCATTTTCTTTTAGAAATGTGCTGTCTCGTTAGTTTCCACTTATTTTCATCACCCACACAGACACACACACACACACACACACACACACACATACACAAACATACTCTCACATTCACCCACTTCCACCTCACTGCCCTAACATGGGGCATCAAGCCTTGACAGGACTAAGGGCCTCTCCTCTCACTTATACCAGATAAGGCCATCCTCTGCTACATATGAGGCTGGAGCCACGGGTCTCTCCATGTGTGCTCTTTGGTCGGTGCTTTACACCATGGACAGCATTGTTTTCTTCATCGTGGACATTCTGACTGGGATTAGATGGCATCTAAAATTTCTGTGTTTCATTTCCCTGGCTAGGGATGCTGAACATTTTTCTTCACATTTATCAGTCATTTGTATTTCTTCTTTTGGATGATGCTCATTTGCTCATTTATTGATTGAATTATTTGGTTCTTAAGTTTGTCAGTGCTTTATAGATAATCCCCTCTCAGGTATGGCTTTCCCCCCCAGTTCATCAACTGGCTTTTCACTCTGCGGCGTGCCCTTTGTTGTGGCTAAACTTCTTAAAATCACACATTCCTATTTATCATGAATAGTTTCATGGCTATTACTGTCCTTTTTGTAAAGTCCTTGTTATGGCCACCTATGGGTTGAACTTTTTTTTTCTCTAGAATTTTAAAATTTCACTGTTTATATTAAGACCATTTTCTGAATTTTAAATAGAGCACTACATTGAAAGTGTAGTACTGACCTGCCATTCGGACTGGTGATTCATCTCGGAGAAATCTCAGGATGGACATAAATTGTTATATATGATGTAACTTAAAGGATTTACAAAAAGTTAGGGTTGGTATTAGAGAAATGACTTAGCAGCTCAGAGCACTTTCTGGTCAACAGGACCAGGACTGAATTTTTGGCACTCAGGTAGCAGCTTGCATCAGTCTACACCTCTGATTCCAGGACATCTGACAGCCTCCTCTGGCAATCGCAGATTCCAGAAATAATACATGATGCAGATGCCTATGTGCAGACAAATACTTTTACACATAAAAGATAACAAAATAAAATGTAAATGATCAGGAAACTTTTTAATTAGAAAAAATAGGATGGCTTCTGTTCCCCAATAGAGCCACTCTTCCTTAGAGGTATCCCACGTGTAAGTTATTAATGCTCCAGTGGATACAACTGCACCCATTCACATATTGGCAGTTTTAATTGGATTTACTGTTTCCATTTGTTTTTGATTGTTTTAAAATCAAGGGGGCATGGAGTTTGGAGAAAGACATGGCAGGGGATCTGAAGAAAATTGAAAGGGGGGCACGGGAGTGGATATGTTTCTACTTCATTGTACACATATAAGAAAATTTCAAAGAGTATGATTTTCCAAAAGGAGATAGAACTCAGATCCTTCAATTTCTTTCTAAAATGGAAGATTTTAGGAAAGCTGAGTGCTTCTGGCACGACAGAACACATAGAAAACTGAACAAGTAAATTATTTTCTTGAAATATATTTTTTGTCTAAAGTCAAATCATGTTATAGAAGAATGCCACTCAATTCACATGTAAGGAAACATATATGGATTAAGTAGGAAATAAATCTATTGATAATATGTTCTTAATTTTAATAATTATTTATTGTTATATAATGCCATTAGTCTTTTCCAGTAAACTCATTCATATTGATGAGTCCCTCTTCCTCTGTGCCTAAATTTATATAACAACTCTCTTTCCACCTGAGGCTTTGCACATCTTTTGCGTTGGGTGGAGGGGTGGTATGGAACTTTTACTTCTCTCACCTGATATTCCCTCTCTTTATAAATCTTTGCATTCTTAGATCTTTGCAATTCTAGCTCCATATTTTCTATGAGACCACAAATAAATGTTACAGTTAAAGAGGCTTTTCTTTAGACCCACTCAAATTAGAATCTTTCTGTCGGGTCCTACTACACATTGTTTGTTACTTTCACTGACTATTCTTTTCTTTTTTTTAAACAACTTTATTTTACAAAACAAAGGTAAATGTACAGATTTTAAACATTTTTTGCTTAAAATTATACATTTTTGTCAGTACTTTTTTTCAGATTTTAACATAATTTTTATATAAAACTATATGAATATATTTTTTAGTCAGTACTTGATTTTTTTCAAGGTTTGATTGTATGCCTTGAAAACTTAAAGGTTACAATGAGCTAAAGTACATTTAAAACAAAATGTAACATGGAAATAGTTAAAGTTTTCTTGTTTTGTAAATTTTTTTTTTGTTTTGTTTTGTTTTCTTTATTTCTTGGACTTCATACAGTCTGTGAGTTGTTTCTGGGGGAGTGCAAGCCTCTGGGGTTAGCATCCCACTATCAGTGACTGCATATTACGTCTTCAGAAGATGAATGGATACAAAAATTGTGGTACATATACACAATGGAATAGTACTCAGCCACCAGAAACAATGACTTAACCAAATTCTTAAGAAAATGGCTGCATCTAGAGAATATCATCCTGAGTGAGATAACCCAGTCACAAAAGAACAGACATAATATGCAGTCACCGACTATTCTTGTGTTAATGATTTCCTTCTGTAGGATTTAAGCGCCAGGACTAGAGGAACTATTTCAGTCTTACCTACTACTAGACTCCTACCGTGTGGCAAATGATGGGAACAAACAAATGAGATTCAACTTGTGAGGATATTTAAAAGGTTTCCCACACATGACTTAGTTCTCTCTAATAATTTCCCTTTTTTCCTAAGTTTGATAAATATGGACTGGCAAAGAGGTAAGCTAACTGGGAAAGCTGAAATGTGTATGTAAAATCTTAGGGACATAGTATTTTAGCATGGCTTCTTTATGATTTAGCTTATAATTGCATCCTTCTTGAGGCACGTATGAAATTGGAATTAATACATAAGAATGAAGACCATTCTATAGCAAAATAGAAAAGATTCTTTAGCTATACATTATTTTTTAATGTCTTGTACAATTCCCTCTGGGCAGAGATGTGAATAATTGTGTTTGATCACATCTTTTATTTTGTACTTCTAAAAAATGCATTAAATGTAAATCAATAAACTCCCTAGGAAATAATAAAACAAATAAAATATTAGAAGATCAAATATTGCAATTGTATTAGAGATACATTGACATTATCTTTGTCCCCTGCCTCTGAAAATGGTGACTATTTTAAAATAAACAAATTTTCTCACTAGTAGTTCTATCACTGAGGTTATTATACATGACCTAGGTCCCCATAATCACTTGCTTGTAGTTTTTGAAAATAATAGAACCAATTTCTTGCATTCTGAATACAATACCATATAAGAATTTTAAACAAATTGAAATTTTAAAAAGGAATCTCACTGGAGCACTTAAGAGTCTAAAATATAAAAAAAGTACATATGTATGTAAAATTTGCTGTGCTTGTGTGTATACATTCTAATCCAATTGCATGGAAAACAAAGACTTTCTTCTCCAAACAACACTACCAGAACCTGACCTAAAAGCACAAGTATGAAAATCTGCTACAGTCAATAACATCTAAGGTATTAGGTGAGCCAGAAAAAGCCCACAAGTACTCTTAAAACTTTTTGAAGCACATAAGCAGAAGAAACCATGGAAAAATATAACTAACAGCAAAGGAAATCGCTTACATTAGGATCCAGAGTTACAGGTTTTGAAATGTCTCAGCTTCGGGTTGACCCTTTATAAATGTAACCCCAGAATGACGATATTACATCACCTTCTACGTGCTGATATGCACACAGCTGTTAAAGACCTTTAAATCTGATGTTCACTGACCTCCTGCACATTCGCTCTCTCGGTCGGTTTCCAATTTCTTCTGTGTCAAGTGGTGACCTTAACATTCTATCTCACGGATACAACTATTAGACTAGAGCCAACATGATGAATGGCTTTTCTTGTCATCTTGGGCCATGGTTTGTATTTTTCAGATGCTCATTTGATATTTTAGCCTTTTCAGTTCGCTTTCTTTTTTCCAATTCTCCTCATGAATTATCATTTCATTTCACTTTTTATTCTTTCTCATCGAAAAAAAAGCATGCAAATAATTTACTGAGCACATGAAACTTCAGCTTTTGATTCCACATCACTGACCAACTTCTTTGGCATTTTTCTAATTTAATTTAAGAAAAACACACAGGCGTGTTACTCCTCTTATATTTTAAAATTGTCTCAACTTATGCAATGAGACGTTTATAGTTCAAACTTCTTAACCAATTTTTAACTTAGTCCCAATCATTTAAAAAATGATTTTATATTTAGGTGATTGAATCTTTCTCCTAACGCTGGCCACAGGTTGGCTTCTCAAGCTCATATTTACTTTCCTAGCATCAGATACTATGTATGAAACCAAAGGGTTCTCTTCCAGCATTGCTAACCTCAAACTGACCTTGACTATCAGCTATGACAGACCAAACTGGACATATCTCATGGCTGAGGAAAGGGGATAACATTTGAAATACATAAATATCAATAAATACAGAAAATATCCAAGAAAAAATGATAAAAAATACTAAGGATCATGCCTAAATTTTGTTTACATAAATTTTATACATGCCTATATGATCATTTTTAATTACTAAGATTTTATCAATTTTAACATTTGCTATTTATTCTTGTTATCCATCAAATGGCTTTGTGAAGTTATATGTTCACCTAAAGAAATTTGATATGCAGCTGGTAGAAACTTAAATAAAAATTTCTAATGTTAATGGGAATTTATTTAAACACTAAAAGCAATATAGTTGATGTGTAAGCTAAGCTAGATACTAAATTATTAATCTGTGTCTATTTAGGTATCATCTTTAGAACATTTGAGAAACAAAAACAACTGGGAACATTACATGTTCATTACATTTCACTATATCAAAGTACTGTCTATGTTTCTAATACTTATCTGAAAATACAGTTTGTTCAATGTGACAAACATTCACCTAAGCAATTTGAAAACTAATGGAAAAATTCTATTAAGCAATGTTTTCTCTTGTGAGGCGTGGTTAATAGAAATTAAGAGCAGGTGAGAACTAAGCAATTTAACAATTCCCTTGTGAATTACCTTGACCTACTATCTTGGTGATCTTATAACATCCTCAATAAAAGTAACAGTTGTTGAGACTTCCAGAAAGGTTCAATATAACTCTAAGTGTATACCTTCGTATCTTTTCATCTATTTACTTTTATAGTATTCCTGTCTCCAAGAAAAAGGAAAACCTATAGAGACAGATGTGTGCATAGCTGTATGCTCAAATTAGTTTCTACTTTAAATGATGTCTGAAGCTGAGATTGCTTAAAGGTGTTCTATTGGGTAACTGGGTTTGACAGATCTTCAAGTCTCATAATGAAACAATATTTTTGTTTGTTTTAAAGTATCTGTCTGTGGCTTTTAATCACTATTATGAGACAACTTCCACAACTAAATCCATCTTGTTGTCCTCCCAACATTCTCCACTACCTGGCTGATAGGATACACACACATAAGTAAATTTTAAAGAAATCAATTAGATATCTACTAGAAGTATATATTTAAATTTGATTTTCTTTAAAGTTTTCTGAATTCTTTGCTGCCCTAGATTTGTGTTTGTACATTTTCATGACTCATATCTAAAGCTAAATAAGTACAGTTCAATAAATGTTTCTCCCATTTACAATCAGCCAACACGGAGTGCAATTTTAGCTCTAATACTCCCTAACTGGGAATTTGTATAATCCATGGAATTTACTGGATTTCAATTTCCTTATCTGTGTAAGTGGCAAGCGACTTTATTAGATGAGGTTATTAAAGAATGTCTCCCTGTCCCAGAAGCCCAATGATTAAAAAACTCTCAAGTGTACTGAGAAAAATAGTTTGACATCAGTAAATTCCATTCCTAGCTTTACTCTTTCCTGGAGTTTCAGGTGAATTCGTGTTATCCAAGGCTAATAGGACACATAAATTATGAATACTTCTTCTGACAAGGGTGACCTGCTGAGCTTGGCAATGAATGCTTTGTCTTGAAATAGTCACAATTGTGATTAAGTGCCATCTTAAAGCTGTTGTCTGGCATCTATGCTTTCTTATTGTCACACTGTCCTTTTAGGTGCCCTTCACTACATGTGTGTTATAGGTAGAGTAGTATAACTATGTGATCCAACACTCTGAAGTCAGAGGCAGGAAAATTGTGAATTGGAGGCCCATCTAAACTAGACTACACCATGAGACTGTCTATGAGACAGAAGAGAAGTCTGAGATTGTAATAATAATAATATGCATCAATATCAGACATCTCATTCTTATATTTTTCAATTAGATGACACTACATTACTTTCTCTTTTAAATGTTTGCAAACAAGACTAGCCTGTGTCTTCTCCATACAGGTACTGGAGCAAAGTGATTAGAACATTGCTTAAAAAACATTGGCTTTACTAGGTATGATCATAATGTTTTACAAAATGGTCATAACATGTCTACTTTCTTGATCAATGTGTGACTACTTCAGATTTTTGCTCCATCTACAAACGGTTGATATTTGATTTCTAACAATCTTTGAGTGTGAAAATCTGCCATTTAAATATTTGCCTTCCTTTGAACAGTGGCAGCTGAGTGTATTTAAATAGCATCCACCTTTCCCAGTCCTTCCTTTGTCACACTCCTTAGTGTTATGTCACATTCCAATCTTCACTCTGTTTGCCTTTTACTTAGTGATAACAGACATTCTTTAGCTACTGAGGACAGCAACCTTCTTACATTTGTGCTTTTATTTCTTGTTTTTTTTTTTTTTTTTTTTTTTTTTTTTTTTTTTTTTTTGTTAATACAAGTGTGTTCTAAGAAATTCACCCCTACATTCTTCCTGAAATGGAAACATTGCAGGAAGAAAGTTTTAGATCGACTGAGTATAAATCATAGCTTTTGTGATCAGTGGTTCTGAGATCTGAGACAACGTGACTGATCTTTTAACCTCAGATATACCTTGCCTGGAAAATGGGGAACCACTTAAAAGCCTATAATTCTTGGGGTGCTTATGTGCATTGAACTGGGTGGCATACAGAAGTTTAATATGGTACATTTAATGTATATTATACAAGTAAGCTTTCAGGACTGGAAGACAGAGATTGTTTAAACTCCTGTGACTCAAGGGTCATGAGCTACTTTTAGTAGTGTGGATTCAAGAATTCTGAAAACTATCCTAACGGTGGAGGCCCGCCTCATGTGTGTTATAATGTGGCACAAATTCTCAGTGCATTCTACCCATGTACTTGAAGGTTTGACTGACTGAGGCTGAACTCAGAAGTCATAGACTAGGTTGTCTGATGGAGATTTCAAGGCAGTGCATAATCCTGGCAGCATGGCGACTGATCACTCTTCTTCATTAGCTTCATTGTGAGAAATAGCAGAAACATATAAAAATGTGCAAGATGGCAAGTAAAGAAATGATCAAACGCTTACATACATATGGGTTTGCTCAGGGAACGACGCCATCATTTGTAAAGAGAAAGCTACATTGAAGAAAAAGCTGTGCTCTGAAGGAGGAAAGCAGGAAGGTTACATGGAGAGGTGATCAAGCCCATAGAGGCTCTAAGCTGTGAAATCCCGAGACTGTATCTGAGGAGGTTCTATATGGAAAAGCAACCACCTAGGATACTGTTTTCCTTGGTTCAGGTGAAGTAGACAGAGGTCACAAACGATGTGGTAGAGAAGGACTCAAGCTACCGTTGTAGATGGCAGCAGGAGTTGACAACATTGTCCACACAAAATGCAAAATTGGGCTGTGGGGGTTATGAGGCTATGAATGTTTGCACTGTGGCTTGTGAAAGCTACCAAGGCCAATGGATATATGACTGGATGAAATGCCTTGAAAGTAGGCTCTACAAATTTTATAAACAAAATTAACTTACAGTTAGTTACATTATTAAGTTTTGTGGGATATATTGGCTCTGTTCAAAATGTCACTACTTATAAATCTATAAAAGTAAGGCACTTCGAAAATCGATCTCAGTTAATATTAGAATCACAGAATAAAAAGTGGTCTCAACTAGTAAATAAATGTACACAATCAGAGATTAATTAGGACTTTATTTGGGGAGGTTGTCTACCTGATGCTGTGCAGCATTATGTGTGTTTGTTTTAGGTAATGTCCATTCATCCTACCTATAGATCATGTACAAGATAATAGGTTAACACTAAAATAGACTTTTTTATTATATTAAACCCTTATATCATTTCTGATCCATTAATACAACATGTGCCTTCAAGTGACAATGACTTTAAGCAAGAAGAAAAGCTTATTAAAATTAATTTTTCCCTTAGGACTTATTCTGGATTTTCACACACATTACATAAGCAAAATAGCTTTTTAAAACCCCTGCTTTCACACTAATTGTATTACACATCTTGGCCACCTTCACACCCTGAATAACACAAAGGTTCATTAGGAGTCACTGAAAGAAGATAATATTTTCCTTAGGAGTGCATTATACCATTTGCAAGTAACTTAATGCCATTTTCCAAAAACAAGATGTCAGTTGTGAGTTACCACGAAGCAAAAAGGGTCATTTAATGATAATGCAAGACTCTCAGTGATCGCATTTCAGAAATGAGAATGCAATAGGCTTGGAAATTGAACCATGACTCCCTCACAATAAATGTTTAATGTTATATTTTACTTTATTGGCTTTAGCTGTTAAATGATCTGTAAATATTTTATTTATCTTAAAATATTAAAAATAAATATATAAAAATTAATAATGGTATCAAATGTCAAACTGTAACAGTCTCAGTTGATTCTTGCCCAATGGGCCTTATACAAATAACACAGATCTGGCTGGAGTGGGAGTCATAGTGGGAAAAAGGAAGAGAAATGTGTATTTCTTTAGTATGTTAAGGAAGCAAATATCGAGCTTTCATTTCAATATCACCAATCAGATGAAATCATATAATCATTGTACAGGTATATTATAAACACTGAAATATCACCCCTAGACTCACTCAGAGAAACAATGAAGTCACACACAAATTTTAAAACAAAAACAACTATTATCAAAGATCAAGATCAAGTGTGTGTGTTTGGTTTTATTTTTTTGGGTCTTTGATTCTGTTCCATCAATCAACCTGCCTGTCTCTGTACCAATACCATTCAGTTTTTATCACTATTGTTCTTCAGTAAAGCTTGAGGTCAGGGAAGCAACCACAAATGGGAGGAAGGGAAGGACCTGGGAGTAAAAGGGGACAAGGGAATAGGTTGGGGGGAGAAGGGAACATGATCTGGTGTTTGGTGGGAGGAAAGGATAGAAGTCCTGAGGACCAGCAGAAAGTATGGAAACAGACGACTTTGGGAGATAGGAGGATGCGAGGACCCTCCAGAATGTACCAGAGACCTGGGAGGAGAGAGACCCTCAGGACTCCATTGCGGACCCCATTCTCAGTTCAATAATTGGCTGTGAGCATCTGTCTCTGTATTTGTCATGATCTGGCAGCCTCTCAGGAGACAGTATATCAGGTTCCTGTCAGCATGTACCTCTTGGCACCAGCCATACTGTCTAGGTTTGGTAGATGCTCATGGGTGGATCTCCAGGTGGAACCGTCTCTGGATGGCCTTTCCTTCAGTCTCTGCTTCAAACTTTGTCTCTGTATTTTCTCCTGTGAATATTTTTGTTCCCCCTTCAAAGAAGGACTGAAGCATCTGTACTTTGGTCTTCCTTCTTCTTCTGCTTCATGTGGTCTGTGAATTGTATCTTGGGTACTCCAAGCTTTTGGGCTAATAACCCATTATCAGTGAGTACATAATGTGTGTGTGTGTGTGTGAGGGAGAGAGAGAGAGAGAGAGAGAGAGAGAGAGAGAGAGAGAGAGAGAGAGAGAGAGAGAGAAAGAGAGCGAGGGAGAGAGAGAGAAAGAGATTGGGTTTCTTCACTCAGGATAATATTTTCTAGTTCCATCCATTTACGCAAGAATTTCATGAAGTCATTGTTTTTAATAGCTGAGTAGTACTCCATTGTGTAAATGTACCACATGTAAGGGACATGTGGGTTGTTTCCAGCTTCTGGCTATTATAAAGAAGGTTGCTATGAACATAGTGGAGCATGTGCCCTTCTTATATGACGGAGCATCTTTCAGGTATATCTGGAGGGACAGGAAGGTAGAGAAGAACTGAGAATAATAGAGGGAGAAGGAAATGTAATCAGGATATACTGTATGAGAAAAGAATCTATTTTTGGCAAAAGGGAAAATAAAAAAGTAAAAATATTTTATTTTAAAAATAAAAGGAAAATAAGGCCTAACTGCCAACTACTATAAAAACTCAGAGTGATTCAAATTTTGCAGAAGTACAAAAGGATCATGTCAAAATGTATATATGTATGTATATGTAGAAAATGTATATATAGAAAATCTAAATGTATATCAGAGGAAGGAGGCTGACTTGAGATTAAAAACCTAGTAATTTAATTTTCAGAGTTTCAAGTTCAGTGAGAACTGGTTAACTGTCTATCATGTCTGTGAGCAAAACTGCCTATATTCAGTATGCACAGAGCATCAGTCAACTGTACGAACCCAATGAGAGGAGCACTTCCTATGACACACTACCGGCTGGGAGCCACTGCTTTATTTCCCACCCACCCCAACTTGAAGGCTTGACACCACTGTAGATTGAAGAATTTGCAGCTGGGCTGGTGTTTTGGTTTCTCCTTTGGTAGCATGCAGAGTACCTCTGGGTCCCAAAGCATGTATAATGATGGGTCCATGGAGGCAGCAACTTGATTTCTTCATGCTCAACAAGCTATATAGTGGTATCGTCAGTAATCTGGATTTGTTGGCAGTTTGTGGAGAAGAACCTATAGGCTTGGCATCAGCCTGCTTGTTTGGGGAGCCATTGGACTGCAATGACCAATCACACAATTGTATATAACCAATGAATGACTGGTACTGGCAGCTTCTTTTGGTGAGAAGAGGTATCCAGTTGAGGCATTGTCTTCCCTGTTATTTGGCAGCTTTATTTAGATCACCTTCATGTCTCTATGTATTTTAGAAAGCTGCTGCTGCAGTAGATTTCTATACTAACTCTTAAATTGCTCTTGATTTTAGTTGTCTCTCCTAACATTTACCCATCATATGGGTGATAGATAATTATTTCATAACTGTGACAGGTATCCCATCATTCCCACCACTGTATGGGAACTAAATTAACACATAAGATTTCAAGTCTTTATGGACATTGCCAATCTCAATCCTTCCTGTTTGGAGAGAAAGATAAAGGGTATACTTATTTTACCAATTTACAATGTATTCATTATTATTATGTTTTGCAGAAAAGTATTTAGATTTTAGAAATTTTGCCAAAATTGTATTACATAGCAGCTAGTCAACACATGCATACACACACACACAAACACACACACAATGATATATATGTATGTATATATCATATGTTATAGAGTATAATTATATACTGTATCATGAACTCATATATATATATATGCATTACATATATAGTTTTAATGAACTTTTAAATAAATTTTTAAATGAATTTTTGTCATCTGGGCTAATAATGTTCCCTTTAAGAACCAAATCTTTAAAAAAAAAACCCACAAAAACAAAAAAAACAAATGCCAGATGTGATAAACCCCCTATTATGTTGTTGGCCAGATACTCCCAATGTTGTTTTCCTTGATTAGATACCAGAGTTAGAAGGTAAGTCTCTTTTGCTCAAGACAAAATACCTTCATATACAAAGCCCTGAAACCACTGAGCTATAACTGATCTAAGTGTCCCCTTTCTGGAGACTAGACTTCACGGTACCAGGGCTACTATGCAGACTTCCAAAGAAGAGGAGAAATCAACAATCCTAAGACCTATAAACCACATCAACTATTAGCATACCAGTACAACCCTCAGGGTACAGGAGCGGCATACCTTGGCGATAATCAACACCTTTCTAATTGGACTCATGGACTGCTCAATAAGAGGGGAACCATTCCTGGTACTGGAAACCTAGCTAACTATTCACTACTAGTGTGGTCATGGTTATTAAAAGAGAATCTACAATCTATAACTTACTATCCTTGTCTTTATATCCACAAACATCTATAGTCTGTACCTGTCATCAAGGGAATTTCTCTTTGCAACAGACAGAGTCTATTAGAGAAAAGCCACAACCAATCAAAATATACTGTTGTGAAGGTCAATCTTAAGGGACACATCTCTAAAACACTCCCATACCTAAGGTTTAGGGAACTTTATAGAAGTGGTGAGAAAACTGCAAGAGCCAGAGGAACAGGCATTTTGATGTGAGATGTGTCTCCTGGTAATATCAGAAGCAATGCCTATGAACCCAAAAATGGCTCCCCAAATGTGAGTTCAACAAAGCTACCATTCATGTACGTAACAAACTGGACATGAAAATCCAATGATGCTTACACAGAGTTCTATAAAAACTAAAGAAATCTGGGGGAGGAGAGGTGATCTTCCTTGTTGCCAATTGGTGAACCCGAAACCATACATACAAGTAATATTACACAGGCTGTCTTCATTAGGGATTTACTGCTGTGAACAGACACCATGACTAAGGCATCTCTTAGAAGGACATTTAATTGGGGCTGGGTTGCAGATTCAGAGCTTCAGCCCATTATCATAAAGGTGGGAACATGGTAGCATCCATGGTGCAGGAGGAACTGAGAGTTCTACATCTTCATCTGAAGGCTGCTAGCAGAATACTCACCTCCAGGCAGCCAGGAGTACCATATTAAAGTCCCCACACACAGTTACACACATACTACAAGGGCACACCTACTAATACTGCCGCTGCTCAGACCGAGCACCTACAAACCATCACACAGACTAAACAAGTTCTATTTATGGGCACAGATGTATATTCTTATATTATGCATAAAGAGCCCATGAATCTGAGAAGGAGTTAGACTGCTATTGGGAGGGTTTGAATGGAGTAAAGGGAAGGAAGAAATGGAATTATATATATAATCTCAGAAAACAAAAACATTAAAAAGCAAAAAGGTGGGACCTTTGAGAGGTCAAATACTCTGCGGCATCTTCAGGTCATCTGGGCACTCCGGTAACCCAGTATTTTTTTATTGTCTCCTTTGCTTCTTAGCCATCAGACTTAGGTTTTGATATGGCTTATGCTGTCATCAGGCTAAAGCAACACAAACAACCCACAATGGGATACACGGAGGCAAAAAAACAGTATACTCCCTTTCAAAACAGTCTGTCTCGGGTCTCGGTTATAATAATTTTAGGCTGATAAAATAATTGGTCTGCCATGAATTTTGGGGCCCATTAGCACATGCATCTCTATCTATTCTAGAGTGCATCATTTTTCTAATTTTAGAGAATTTACACCTTTAGGTTATAAACAAGGTTTCACAATGGCACTGTAGGGACAGTAGGGGTTACTGCCAGGATTCTGAGATATTCAAGACATCCAGGTTGGCTGCGAAGCATTCTAAATGAAAAACTTTGTCATGGCCTGTACCACAAGTCACCATCCCAGCTGTCAGCTCCATCTTCCTCCTGCATAAAAATAAACATTCTCCCACAATAAAGACCTCTATGAAAGCAATGTAGCAACTCAAGGAAGCATTGTTATCATGAGCTAATCATACCCTTGGGGAATTAGAGACACTTAGCTGCACCCAGTGTCTCCCAGCACCTGAGGGCTATGATTATTTCCTGATAACCTCCCAGGCTGTCAGGCCTTGAAGGTTAATTAGATAATATTCCACTTGGTAATAGTGTATTTGGAGATTATTTTGGAAGTTTCATCCACAAACATGGTTTATGAGACACACAGGCACAAGCACACTTATGCCACCAGCAAGCATTTAATGATGAGCAGTTTCTCCAAATGAACTTGGGTTTTAATAACTGGAAGAAAAAACTATAGAGTCCAAGAATTAAAGCCTGAGGCATTACTTTAACAATGGAAAATTCTGATGAATTTGACCCTGGAAAACTTTGTGAGAAGTGGTGAGAATTCCATAATGTACCCTCTTTGTACCCAATAACTGAATGCAACACATTAATCTTTCATAAAATAGTCCTGCTGTTTAAAATATAAAGGCATAATCAGAAGCACATAAGTATAAACAAGATGGCCAGAAAAATTTACATTAGTTTGGAACACTTTATCATAACAAAATTTGTAATGAGGTAAGACAGAAAATCTTAAAAACCAAAAATTACTTGGAAGTGCAACATTTCGAATTATTTTAAATATTTAAAACAATAAAATATTTTATTCCTAATTATATTTTATATTTCAAACAATTTATTCTAACAAGTAAATTTATCTACCAATAGGTTGAATAGCTAGAATCCTATGAATAAGAATTATATTAATACATGAATGAATCTTTTATAAAATTTCTAAAAAACTTAAAATATGAGTATCATTTTCACAAATACAAGAAAATTAAGAGAAGTGATAAAATAGATTTATTTGATTTTGTATGGTAACAAATACAAACAAATTAGATGCAGTTGATTTATAATAAATATTAGTAGATTTTAAAGTTTTGTTTATAATAATTTATAATAATTTCAGCAATATTCTAATTTTGTGGGGAGGCTAAAAAGGAAGGATTCAGAATTTATACCAATAAGCCAAATGTGAGTAAAAAGAAGAAGAATTTGAATTAATTTCTGAGAGAAAGTATACATCTTTTTTTTTTGTTGGAATCATTAAAGCAGGATTTATAGAGTAACCATCATACACATAGAGCTGCATGTGCAGAGACAAAGTCCCAGATCCCAGGAGATTCCTATGAAGCAGGACTGAGCAAGGGATGCTTTTAAAGTCACATTTGTGTCACATACTAAAAATGGGAAATATTAGAAGATTAAAAATAAACCCTTCTAAGCCCAGAAATTCCTGTGGAGGTAAGACAAAAGGAAAACAGGTTTGATATTTAATTAGTCCTAACTCTAAATATGATGGCCTCTTAGAACGCTCATCAGAATATGAGAGGCCAAAAGGTATCTCCAGACTTCCCATCCTATTCCCATGCTCGAGGTAAACAATGGTTTGTAAGAGAACTTGACAGCCATTTTTCATGTGAAGTTTATTATCATTTTGCCTAATAATTAGAGTCATAAAAGTTAAGGCGAACATCTTTCTGAAAGGAGGGAATGTTGAACTTTGAGTGATGCACCCTCTTGTCAGATTACCATGCTCCCACAGAACCTGGGAAGGAGAATTGCTATCTCTCTTGATGCTTACTTATCAAGAAATGCTTCCCAAATCAGGGAAATACATTTCTGGGATATAAAAGTGGCAACCCAGCCTTTTAAAATGATTTGGACAGATCTCAAAGAGAATGAATTACAAATCAAGCTTGCAAGAAAAACATTCCTTCAAAGAAGTGATAGAGAAAAAATGTCTACTCGAACTTTCCACAATACGAATATTTTTAGTTTAAAATTGTTTATTCTTGAAATAACATGAGGTAATCTCATAACATAATATTGTCTGAAAAAAGCACAATGTATGAGGTACCTGCAATGTTTGATGAACACACACACACACTGTAAAATGCAAAAGGAGGGAAAGAAGAGAGAGAGAAAATGATGGAGGGAGAAGGGAGGGAGAGAGGATTTAGTGAAGCAATCTGAAGGGTGTACGTTCTACTTTTCTTCCATAAAGTCTCAGGAAAGGTTTCAGCCTTGGAGACTAGATAAACTGTCCATAAATTCCTTCCACCAATGAGCTTTGTGCAAAACTCTCAGTATGAAATGCTGCTTGCCAAGCAAAATCTATTCCAGTATTTAAGAGAGTTGAAGTGAGACAGTATGCTATTATTATGGCATAAACTGGATTTCAAGATATAGACAACTTGTTTGCAGCCATTTGGTTCTCTCTTAATTAACAGAAATGCAAAGTGTCCATACATAAATGGTAAATTAACGTTAGACTATTTTAAAATACAATCATACCCACTATGAAATTGTTGAATAATGTAACACTCTCAGAAACAATATCCCACATTTGTTCTGTCTGGGTTTCAAGAGATAATATTACATTATGCATTAAACATTTTATATACTCAGAGAAGGTACTAAATGTCCTGTTATACATACTTCAAAGGTTATGTTATGATCCTATTATAAAGATTTAACACTTCCTATTCCAATATTTTAATATATTAACTCCAACCAAACAGTAATATAACTCAACAAATAATTTCTAAGCTTTTGTGAATAATATTTTAGAAGTTCATTATTGGATTATTTTAATTTTGCAAAACAAGGCTCATTCTTATCTTCATAAAACATCTGTGAATGAAAAGTACAATAAATACATTTATTAAACAACAAATTTAAATTTAATAATAAATTTTAAAACAAATTTATTCCTCAAACATTGGTGCAACATATATTTAAAAACTTTCTTTTCAGCATCATTATTTAGTAATATTTGCTATTTGGAGTAATCTTGTGACTGTGGTGAATGCAAGTATATGAGTATACGTGACTACTTGTGCTCAGAGAGTGGCGTAGAGCTACATTCGTGCTTTTTGAATCGTCTCATTATTTTTTTATGTCTTTTTTGGATTATTTCAAATGCTTTTCCCCTTTCCGGTTTCTTCCCCAGAAACCCCCAACCTACTCTTTCTTCCCTCTGTCTCCATGAGGTTGCTTCCCTACCCACCCACTCCTGTCCCACCTCCCGAGCCTTTCCCTATGCTGGGACATCAAGCCTTAACAGGACCAAGGGCCTGTCCTCCCTTTGATGCCAGACAATGCCATCCTCTACTACTTGTGCAGCTGGAGTCCATGTTGCACTCTTTGGTTGGCGGTTTAGTCCTTGGGAGCTCTGGGGTACTACAGTTGGTTGATACTGTTGTTCTTCCTATGGAATTGCAAATGCCTCCAGCTCCTTCAGTCCTTCTCCTAACTCCTCCATTCAGGTCCCTCTGCTCAATCTGATGTATGGGCTGCAAGCATCCACATCTGTATTGGTAGGGCTCAGGCCAAGCCTCTAAAGATACATCCATATCAGGCTCCTGTCAGCAAGCACTTCTTGGCATCAGTAATAGTGACTGTGTTTGGTGGTTGTGTATAGGATGAATTCCCAAGTGGGTCAGACTCTGGATGGCCTTTTCCTTCAGTCTCTGCTCCACTCTTTGTCCTTGTATTCCCTTTATGCAAGACCAGTTCTGGGTTAAATTTTTGAGAAGGGTGGTGGGTGGCCCCATCTCTCAATCAGGAGCTGTGCCTAACCTCTAGATATGGCCTCTATAGGTTCTATAGATGTGGGAAAAACAACAATATTTATTTCTTTCCAATCCTCATGGATTGGATTTTATGCCATTGATTTATATCTTTTTTCGCCTATTTCCAATAGTCTCTTGAGTTTATGAGCACAGACCTTCCACATCCTTAGTTGAATGCTATCATAAATAAGATGCTTTTTAATTATTTTTAGTAAGTCTTTATTTCTAGTGAAATAATTTTACAGAGCTTGATTGATACATTTTGAATCCTCTAAATTTACTGAATTTATCTATTAGTTTGTGTGTGTGTGTGTGTGTGTGTGTGTGTGTGTGTGTGTGTGTGTGTGTGTCTTGGTGTTTTCCACATAAAAGGTAACATCATCTGCTTACAAAAAACACTTATCCCCTTCCCGCTCAACTTGGTACTTTGAAAAATATATTGAAAAGAATGGTGAGAGTAGGCATTCTTGACTTTTCCTGGACATCGAAGAAAATATTTTATCATGAAAAGATACCGAACTTATTAGATTTATTTATGTACTTTTTAAAGTAGCCACAGAGTTTTTGTCTTGCATTTTTCAAATAAGGAACTTTGTGTTGATTGATTTTCCTGGATAATTGAAACTTGCATTTCAAATATAACATTATCTGAGGATTATATATATATATATATATATATATATATATATATATATATATATATATATATATATATATATATATATAGAGAGAGAGAGAGAGAGAGAGAGAGAGAGAGAGAGAGACTCCCTCTTGCTAGAATTTCCACATAAGCTTTAAAGACATGGCTAGAGAGACAAGATCAAAACATCAATCATGGAGAAAAATATAAAGAATATTTATTTTCTGATGATGTTGTTGAATGTTTGAATGTGCATTTACACTGTCTCAGGCATCTTTAGTGTAAACTTAATTTCTTGTGGTTTAAACAATTTAAACCTAGAAATTTCTTTACTGGAAATAAAGATGCTTTCTTCCTCTACCTTTGCTAAACATGACAGTGGTTCCCTAAAATGAGTTTGAAAATCACATCTACTTCTACTTATTCAAAGAATTTAATGAGAATTTGCATCAATTTGGTTAAAAATTAAATTAAAAAATTTGGTTAACATCACCATCTTGTTCGAAAGTTTTTAGTGACTACTTCAGTCTTTCATTGGTCTCCTTAATCTTTCTATTTCTTATTGATTCAATCATGGTATGTTTTATATATACACATATATGTAGATATGTGTGTGTATAAAAATTGTCAATGTTTTCCTAGATTAAGTGAGAAGATAAAGATTTCAAACTCTTTCTTGCTGAGGAGTAGGGCTTTGTGTCACTTCTTCCCAATGCTGGGATTTTGTCTGGTTTGAATTCTGTGCAAGGTTTGTACATGTAGTCAAAATCTCTTTGGATCCATATATGTATTTAAAAGTTAGTAAAATGAGAAATGCAAGAAGATACACTACACAAAGTTGTTGGAAGGCTGAAGAAATATAAGCTATGGTGAATGATTACATATTAATTTTGATATTGTAGACAAAACCAAATTTAATTGTCAGTATAAACTAGTGAAGCACAGTCTAAGGCGACTGAAGAGAGCACTAAGTATTCAGCTGACTACCAAGAGCGGGCTTTGTCCACATTTGCTGGGTACATACTTACAGAGATCAAACGTGTATACGATCTGCAAAGTATAGACTGAGAAGTTAAACCTTACCTTTTTTTGCACACTAGATTCTTTGTAATCTGCTTATAATCATAGGTACATGGAAAAATTCCACAAATTAGTTGATAAGACTTGTGGTAAAGTTCCCAGTTTCAAGTAAAGCTAAATGTAAAGATGTTCTTTTCTAGTTTGCAGAACCATCACAGGATCAGAAAAACAGTCCTTGCCACGTGAAGCTACTGAACTTCAGTACTGGCCACTGAAGATGCTTATTGGTATACGTGATGTGCCTCTGATTCTTAAACTGGAAACTTCAACATAAATAACCTATTTCATTTTTTATTGAAATAATTCAAACTAGAAACACTCACGGCAGAAAGTATAATTTTAAAATATGGTTGCATGTGTTTTACTTTTGATGAATAATACCAAGTTAGGGATTTATCTATAAAGCTAAGATCTTTGTAATGCAAAATGTTTTCTTTCTTGCTCAACTCTTTCTTGTGTACCAGTATCAGCATTATGCTGAAAAGGCAAAGTTTCACAAAGTTCTTAGTCATGTCTCCTGAAATACAGCTGTATACATTTGCTTGGTTTACCTGAATTGAATACTATCAGTTTGCTATGGGTTGGAGAAGGTTCATCCCCTGTCTTCTTATGGTCTGAATAAAAATGGCCTCCAGAGGCTGACTAGGAGTGACACTTAGCACTAGAATGTAAACAACTGTGGGCTAAGTATGCCTATGTGATTAAATTACCATGTTTCAGGAATTTTGTTTTCATAACATAAGGGGCTAATTCACAACTGAACTTCCAATATTCTTGTGCATTTAACTAGTCAGCTGTCTTAAATAACTACATACACCCCCCATTCGTTCACCTTCCCCCCTTGTTTTCATTGTGTTTCCTTAAGTACATGTGTTTATATTGTCTGTGTATATTTGAAATTTTGAACTGAGCTGAGGAACGGAATACAGTTTTTGTCACAAATAATAATTATTTCCTCATTTGCCTAATTATTGTGGGAAATTATCATTAAGTTTGGTGAGCAATGATCTGTAAACACTAGAAATGATTGCGATGATTTTTCACTAAAGCCTAAAACTTTTAATCCCAATGTTTTCCTTTGCCAACTTTTTATGTTAGAACACTCATTCCTAAATCCCAGGCATGCTCTTTTTTTATGGAATACTTCTTTAGAGCAAAGATAAATGAATTAATGATATATATGTGTATGTACTTGCCCCTGAGGAATCAGACTTACAGCCATTTGTGAGATGCCTCGTGAGTGCTGGGAACTGAAACAAGGTCCTCTGCAAGCACACTATGTGCTTGTAACCTCTGAGGCATTCCCCCAGTCCTCTGTTGGCGATGTATTCTTGTTTTGCAAGTACTGATGTATGTTTTTGAAAATAACATTTGCAAATGTATAATTTGAATCCTGCCCATCAGAAATGTTCTTATATTTGACCGATACTTTTACTGTATTCTAAGAAAACCAGTTCTTAGAAATATAAAAACACTGCACCATTGTGTTTTAATTTCTTTTGTCATTCTTAAGACAATTACCTGCTTTGTGGTTCCTGTTTATTGTTTGTGACCTCTTGTGTTTACTACTTTAGGGACTTTTATTCAGCAGAATATTATTGTGCTTTTCTGAAATGTTTTGATGACATGTCTTGTTCTCTCATCTCAATCACTGGGTCAGATTAGCATGGCCCCTTTTCACACAATGGGTCATGGTGAGATTCCCAAGAGCAAAGAATTCAAGGATCCAATTGCACTGAGTAAGATCTGAGACTCACCTCTTACTACAGTCAGTACATCAAATCACTATGCTTCTCATGGCCTCCAGAGGGAAATCCACATTTTCTTTGCTTTCTCTCTCCTCTGTAAGTGCCATTATGCTAATAGATGCCAATCAACCTTACTCTTGTACTTACTTTTCTCCAGTCGTGTAAAAACATCTGGCAAAAACAACTAAAGGAAGTGTTAGTGGCAGTTTTGTGTGTCCATTATACTTACGTGCTCTTTCTGTGGCTGGTGCAAAGACTTGAGGAAGACATTCATGTTACTGGGGAATCAGTTTTCTTCATAGGTTCTTAGGCACATGGATAAAAACATTTAAAAATGGACTTTATAAGAAAGCATGGGTCTATAGTCACAGAGCAGACAATCTGTATATCACAGCAAGTTTGGGGAGAAGATGAAAGAGAAGAAAAAGGAACGTCATTTGTCTTCTTTTAGGTCAACAGTTGTTGGCTCCAAAGGTCAACCTCAAGCACCTAATCAAGGCGAAATGGGATCTTCAACACAAGAGTGAGAATGTTAGGGGAAGCATGTTTAGAAATTTGGCTGTATCTGGAGAAGGATTAAAAGAGGTAGAAAGAAAGATTACCCTTTTGAGTTAAAACTGAGAAAAGCAGGCTTACTTGGTGTAAAGAGTTTCAACAACTGCCCCGAGGAAGGAGTTTCTGGGATATGTAAGCACATTCTCCAGTTAAGGGGTAAACATTCCTCCTATCTCCTTATCAAGCCTTCATGTAAATCAGCTTTCTGAGGAGTAGTCTGATGAGGTAAGTGATAGGTCTAGTTGTATTATGTTTTAGAGAGTGGGCATTAAGAGTGTGCGATATTCTAATACCTTAGACAGATCAGAATATCTCAGCTTCACAAGGTGTAGAGCCATAATTTGGACCACAACAGTTTCCTGTGAAGGCTACTTAAAACCAAACTAAAACTAACAAAACAGAAACAAAAAAAAAAAAAAAAACTCACAGTGTCTTCCATGTTTACCAATGTACATGTATCTTCATGTACTAGTTGGAGTTCTTTAAAGAAATGTATATAGCCTATATTGTATATTTCTTTTACATGCATTGTCATATACTTTTATCTTTCTAGTAGCTATACTTCTAATAAATTAGATTAATTTTTATATTAGACAATTCCATGACATTTTTTCACTTCCAAGTTTATACTTTTCACTTCCTCTAAGTTCTTCTACCAAGTTTACTGCTACATTGTAAATGTTAAGATATTTACCTATTAAGGTAGAGAACAGAAATGTATGGACCATAGCAGAAAAAACAAACATTAATAGTCTCCTCTGTTCCTGATATTCTTTGCTTTAAATTTAAAATCCTGAAGATAAATACGCAAAGGTAGCTTTTATTGTAACCAAAACCTATATTAGCATTTATATCGTTATTAACTGGGTGTAATCTAGAGTTCTAATTGCATAATCAAACAAGTTTTGAGAGGGACCTTGGATTCAATAGAACATTATCCACGAGATGAAATCATATGCTATTAGAAAGTCAGTTGTGCTAAAAAATTATAATGAGGGTTATGCAAATATAATTGAATCATGTGGACATTCTATTGTCTCGCTCCCATTCTGTAATAATAATGAAACTTTCTATTTATAGAGTCACATCCTGCAAAGAACGGCAAGTACAGTTAGAGATAGTTTCAAGACACATGTCTCTTTTCACCCTTTCAATAAGTATGAAGAAAGTACAATTTCAAAAAGCAAGTTTAATTTAAAAAGTTAGCATCTTAGGTAAATAAATTTTTTTACAACAAAATAGGAATTCTATAGATAATTTCAAATTATGTAAAGTGATATTTATTCACAAATAATCTTGTTTCAAATAACTGACTACTAAAAGGCTGTGGCCTGCTCAAAATGTTCTACTGGATCCAACAATCTATTTCTTCAATATTTCCGATGCCTTTGTGTCTTCAAGTTTGGAAAAGAGTTGCAATGTTACCAACTTAAACTAAATATTATACTGTTTATTCTGAATTATATTGCCTAAGCTATACTGAATACTCACAAGGAGTAAAAATGTTGGGGCTGTGTGCATTCTGATCATCAATTAGGCATATTTATCATGCATGCTAATGTCATGATAGGGACCCACTACTGGCTTCTTAATTTTTGAGTGTTGGTTATTTAAATTTGCACTCAGCTGAATTCTGGAGGCTGCTTTGTTACATGTTTTATCCATAATCCCTGATATTTGGCATAGCAAGGATGCATCCATTTATTAATTTACTTACTTGTTCATTTTTGGATTAAGTGAATCCAGACTGAGATAACTGACCTTGAATTATTTTAGGATGATCTTAGCAACAGAGTGCTGGGATGCACACTTCCAGGGTTAAAGTGATATTCCATAACCAGAGAAGATCTGAGCATGAGTGATTTGGAGCAGGTGTGAGGCTCATGGCCATACCCTGGACGAAGGCCAGTGTGGAGCATTTCCCCTCCAGTGCTGTTCAGTGGCACCTAGCAAAGCTGCTTGCCAACCAAGCACTTTCATCACATACTCATCAAAGGGGAAATATCTGTGCTATTTCTCTATAACCATGGTTTTCTAGCCTCAAAATTATTAGGTTAACAATAGAGGCAGGACAAAAGCAAAGTAGTAGACAAAGTTTTCTTCTGTTCCCCTACTAAGCTTATAGCTTATAGAACAGAACCAACTGAGAGCAAATGTGACAGCTCACAGTCCTTAGATAGCATTGTTCAAAATTTCTTAGGAGATCTGAGACCCATCAGGCAAAGATTAAGTGTAGACCTTGCAGGAAGAGTGACTGGTGAAAAAAAAAAAAAAAAAGGAAACGTCTATGTTACATTTTACTGAAGTTAAATGTTTCCAGATCTGGTTACACAAAATTCTTCAAATATTTGGATCTTGACATATATTTATGGGTCAATGCTCTGTTTAGGACTGGGCTTTTAAAGTTTGTGGACAGATTAACTCTTGATAGAAGTGTGGGCTATGTTGTCACTTAAATAAAATAGTAGGTACCTTTGGAGGTGTCACATTTTAGATCAACAAGAAAGTAATTAAGGGCTTCCTTAATATATCTATTTTGTATAAAGCCTCCCATTATCTACTCTCCCATAGGTTTATTTAATTGTCTAGATTAGGTTTATTTTAGATGATTTATATTTATCAATCTATTTGTCCCTTACGAAGCTATTCCCCAATACAGTGTACTTAAAGTTGTCAGCATTGCACGTATTATAACGAATCAATGCTTGGCTTCATTTTTATAGTGGATATTCAATAAATATTTGTTGGCTGACAATGTGAGTTTTGACCATGCTTATTACATAACTCATTCCCTAAGCACAGTCCTAAGTGTTTCATTTTGTTTATGCTCATGAGTTCTGCTGCAGACGATGGCCTTCTGGAATGCATTAGAGAAGATATATGGAGATCTTACTTTATCATGTAATTGATGTACAAACTTTTAAATGGAATATGATTACTCAAGAGAAAATACTACTCAACTGTTGCTAAAGTAACAAGATTGCAACATATCAAACAAGTACAAAGTGAACAGATGTTGAGGATAATGTTGTCAGTTTTCAACTGTTTGCTTTCACTTAGTAAATACAATGCCATTTCATTTGCTTTTCATTATATATTTCTGTTACAATATCAATATCAAACAATTCATCACAACATTAGTAAACTTAGCAAAAATTCATCAGAAACCTGGAACTTATTAATCTATATTTTTCATCAAGTTTCAGGCATTAGGACTACTTACTGTAGAATTTGAATTTTGTCAGTTTGTCAATAGATCTAAATTTGTCCTGTTCAATAATTCCACAAAGCTAAAGAATCTTGGGAAACTTTAACATTTATACAACCCCAAAGTTATACACGTTTTCTGCTTTAAGTATCTCTAGCTATGACATCTATTAATTTCTCTCAAATTCTTTTAGTTAAAGCTTTCTTTTAGAAGAGCATCTTCAATAATTTTGGGGAAAAGTAAAATATAAATTTGAACCCACTGAAAACCAATATATTTTTTGAAAAACATTCTAACTTTAATTAGAATGTACAGGTTCATAAGCAAACTTTATTGTAAAATCAGTTAAGAGCATATCATGGTCCAAATTTGAAATATCAACCTAATTAACATTTTTAACCCAGACAATAATGGCACTAAGGATATATTTTACTCATTTGAATGGTAATTTAAATATTTGAAAATAGCAATGATCAGATGGTTTCACTCAGAATATGACAATTACCTCAACGCCAGCAAACATCTGTATATTTGTATATTTGTGTGCATGGGAGTAATAAAGCACTTCTGAAATAGGCTCGATACTTGTCTTAACCATCAATGACCACTAGATGGCATCTAGTATTTGGCAACCTTTAACACTCCTGTATATCTAGTGCTTAAAATAGCGATAACATCAGGTCAGTTCTGACAGAGCAAAAATTAATCTTGCCACAGACATGCACTCTTCCCTGTCAGATGTCTAAATTTAAAAGGCATGTGACTACTTGGTCAAGAGGAAAATACTTTATTTTTCCTATTACAGTTTTAAAATTCAACAAAAGAATTTATAATTTAAATGCTTCTTAAAAGTTACCTGACATGCATATTTTGAAAATGTGGACTTGGAGTATTTTTGGACTAAATGTGTCGATTCTTGAAGCATTTCACATTTCATTCTGTGAAAGCTGTGTGAAAACAACCTTGATGTGGATTCTCGAACTGTAAAGAGACTCAACACTATTTCTAATAGTATAGTTTCTTAGTTTTTCGATTAAATATTCTTTAAATATTTTAGCAATATATTTTCACAATGCCCTGCTCTGCAGCATCTTAATATGACACTGCTAATTTTTTCAGAACATTTTATGTTGAAATAACAAAAAATACTTAAATATGAAACAAGTCTCTAATAAATTTGTTAGGAAATTCGGAATATCCAAACGATTAAGGATTTACCCCTTCTATGAACTCAACGTAATGAGAGTTGGACTAAAACAAATAACTTTTGATGGGGATGAAGGACTCATTTCCTTGACATCTGGGTGATCACAACATGGTTATCTCTCCTTTGCTGGTTTGTATATTTTCTTAGCCACAGTTATTTAATTGTGGTCCAGCTGAGGCAAGAGTAGCCTTCCTGCTTTCGTAAACCACCATCCTTGGACTTCCGTTCAGCTCTTACCCATGAGGCTTTTCTTCCCCCACTGACTTGGCTGTTGCGGTCCCATTGTCATCAGTCCTCATGAAGACCATTCTCTCCTCTGCTCGCTGTGCAGACAGCCTCCCACATGATTCTATCTACTACCATGAATTCGAACACATAGCTCTTCCCTGTTCAGCTTTCTCTTCTGAGCCCCAGATCGGAATATGGGTAACTTTGCATGGCCTGGGCACATAGCGTTCAAAAGATACTAAGAGTCATCTGAACTAAAACATTATCACTCCCTTAAATGACCCACCTATTCATCTTGACCACGAACTTGGAAATTTCTTAGATTTAACCTTTGACCTTGTGTCCTGTAACAACGATCTGTCATCCTCTTTCAAATATTCCTGGTCTGGCCTACATATTTTCTTTTATTGGATGTTTTCTTTATTTACATTACAAATGTTATCCCCTTTCCCTGTTCCCCTCCAGAAACCCCCTATCCTATCCCATCCCCCTGTTTCTATGAGGGCGCTCCCCCATGCACACACACGCTCTTGCCTCCCTTCCCTGACATTCCCCTACACTGGGACATCAAGCCTTCATAGAAACATCCTCTGCTACATATGCGGCTGGAGCCATGGGTCCCTCCACGTGGACTCTTTGGTTGATGGCTTTCCTCTCCTCACCTTCTATCTGTGCTACTTCCTTATGAAGAAAGCTTGTACTTGATAAATACAATTCTTGTCATTTTTATTCCTCTGATTCTTTAAAATGATGCTTCCTTTTCTAACCTTGACATCAATTCTTTGCCTGGATATCTTATGTAGCCAGGCAGAGCCAGCTATACTTTCAAATCAATACCTCAACACAATGGGCACTTGCATTTTAGTGTGGTCCTAATGCATATGAGAAAATACTCATTGTAAGTGCTGTAGGGTTAATACATAACAATGTCATAATACTGATACTCTGCATATAGACTTCATTACAAGACATTATAATAGTCACTACTTACATGCTTTATAGGATCACTAATGTTACTTATTCTTACTAAGTGTTCTTGGTTTGTCAGATCTTAACTGAGTTACAGATGTGATATATATATATATATATATATATATATATATATATATATATATATATATATATAATTTGAATTCCTCACATGCTTAAAGATAATAGAATCTCATATGAGGCACTTCATCCTATTTTAACTTTGAATGACAATGAATGGCTTCATCTCTCATATGAAATAAAACATTAGTGATAAGAGCAAAGAATGTTAGCACATTGAATTTTCATAATTTATTATTTCCATGGTCATTAGAATGTCTATCTCAGAATAGTGTAGATTCCCTAATGTGATTATATTGAAAAGCTAGAAAAACATATGATGATGTGAAGTTACATATACAGCTCCTGACAGAACAGAGGCTAGTTTTTTTTTTTTTTAAATCGGTCTGTGTTTCTATAGTTTTATTGATATGCCACACTGAATTTCAAAAAACATGGCCAGTTAATACATTAGTAAAAATGGAACAAAATATTTTTAAAGATAAAGAATATTAAAATGAAATGAAATCTTCACAGAACTTAAAATAAAAGATTAAGTTTCATATGGAAACAGACAAAAACCTGGGATAGCTAAAACAATCATGAGTAATAAAGGAACTGCTATGGGTTTTGTTGTCCCATATTATATTACAGAATGATTACCTCGAACTGTATATTACCTCAAATTATATTACAGAACTATAGTAACAAAAATAGCATGGTAGTCGAAAAAATATGGACACAACAAATCAAAGATCTAAAATTGAATCTACACACCTACAGACACCTGAGTTTCGATAAGGAAGCCTAAAATAGACATGGGGGCAGCATCTTCAGCAAATGGTGCTCATCTGACTAGATGGTTTCATGTTGAAGAATGTAAATACATCCATATTTATCACCCTGCATAAAACATAAGCCCAAGTGGATCAAAGACCTCAATATAAAACCAAACACACTGAACCTGAAAGAGGTGAAAGTGCTCAATACTCTTGAACTCATCGGCACATGAAAAGGCTTCCTGAACAGAGCAATAAGATTAGGGTCATTAAGAACACAAACTTTATGACATCAAGTAAATACCCTAAGGTTCCATTTTAGGTAACTACATAAATTACATTAAGCAAAATCCAATTAAAATTAAAGTAAGCAAAAGAACCAAGAACCATTAAATACGATGAAAGAAATAAATGGACAATTAATAGAAAATAGTATCAGTGAAAAAATTAATTCATTTTTCTTCTTTTATGGGATATTCTCTGTATTTATATTTCAAATGCTATCCCCTTTCTAAATTCAAACTCTTTTGCATAGTGGCAATAGCAACTACTTTAATTCTGCTTTTTAGGATTAAGCAAGACAATGTGTACTCAATGTCCAGCCAGCACTAAGCTTTTACCAGGCTCTTAAAGCTTGAAGCCACCATGACAGTAATTGTTTTCTCATCTGTAGAGGAATCTTAATCCAGCAATATGGCTGCTCCAGCAAGGAATTACATGGAAAATCCTTTTAGGTCTGTGTGATCTGGTTGTAATGACACACCTTTAGCCCCTCTCTCTGAAATACAGAGAGGCTTTTAGTATACAACCTGTAATGCCTGATAACAATGACTAACTGAGAGGCAGACAGTGTGAGGAAGCAGAGAAAGATTTAACTGAATCAGTCAGCAATGGATTAGCCCAATGATGGACAGGAAAGGAAAGACAGGCTACTTAAGGAATGGTGCAGGTGGGACAGTCTCTGGAGGGACTGTGCTTCAGTCTCTGCTTCAAACTTTGTCTCTGTGTTTCTTCCTGTGGATATTTTTGTCCCCCCTTCTAAGAAGGACTGAAGAATCTGCACTTTGTTCTTCCCTCTTCTTGGGCTTCATGTGTATCTTGGATAGTCTGAGCTTTGGGGCTAATATCAACTTATCGGGGAGTACAAATTATGTGGGGTTTTTTTTTAATGTTTTGTTTTGTTTTGTTTTTGTTTTTTTTTTTTTTTTTTTTACTTACTTCACTCACAGGATGTTACTTTCTAGTTCCATCCATTTGCCTAAGAATTTCATGAAGTCATTGTTTTGAATACCTGAGTAGTACTCCATTGTATAAGTGTACCACCTTTTCTGTATCCATTCCTCTCTTGAAGGACATCTAGGTTCTTTCGAGCTTCTGGCTATTATAAACAAGGCTAATTTGAACATAGTGAAGCATGTTTCCTTATTATATGTTGAGGTAACTTTGGGTATATGCCCTGGAGTGGTATAGCTTCAAGTAGTACTATGTTCAGTTTTCTGAGGAACCACCAAACTGATTTCCAGAGTGAGTGACTGATCCAGCTTGCAATCCCACCAGCAACAGAGGAGTGTTCTTCTTTCTCCACATCTTCACCAGCATCTGTTGTCACCTGAATGTTTGATCTTAGCCATTCTGACTGGTGTGAGATGGAATCTCAGGGTTGTTTTCATTTGCATTTCCCTAATGACTAAGGATATTGAACATTACTTTAGGTGCTTCTCAGCCATTCAATATTCCTCAGCTGAGAATTCTTTGTTTAGCTCTGTACCCCATTTTAATAGGGTTATTTGATTCTCTGGAGTCTAACTTCTTGAGTTATTATATATATTAGATATTAGCCCTCTATCAAATGTAGGATTGGCACAGATCTTTCCCCATTCTGTGGTTTGCCATTTTGTCATAATGACAATTTTCTTTCCCTTACAGAAGTTTTGCAATGTTATGAAGTCCCATTTGTCGATTCTTGATCTTAGAGAATTAGTCATTGGTGTTCTGTTCAGGAAATTTTCCCCAGTGCCTATGTGTTTGAGGCTCTTCCCCACTTTCTCTTCAATTAGTATGAGTATACCTGGTTTTATGTAGTGGTCCTTGTTCCATTCAGACAAGCTTAGTACAGGGAAATAAGAATGGATTGATTTGCATTCTTCAACAAGCTGAGGGCCAGATGGGCCAGCACCATTTGTTGAAAATGCTGTGTGTGTGTGTGTGTGTGTGTGTGTGTGTGTGTGTGTGTGTGTGTGTGTGTGTGTGTGTTCAGATACCCCTTTTTGGAAGATTGTGTGCAGTTGGAGGTGGAATTCACGCAGAGTTCCCAGATAACTGGAAAATTGGAGAATGCCATCATCATACAGGTGGCATTACTGTGCAAGAGGGGTCTAGTTCTTCTACTAACTAGTCTCATGATGAGATCCCTTGCTGCTCAGCACTGCCCAGTTATTTGAGGGGATGTGTCTTAATACATCCTTACCTCATATTCTGTATTCACAGCAGGATTAAAAAGATAGACCCTCTCCTTTCTGAAGAATATCTCACAGGTAACATTCATACATGCAAATTCATCCAAAACAAAATGCAAGCAAAAAGCTCCTATGTCCATTAGAAATTCATCACTGGAAGCAAATTCCTCCAATCTGATTTGCTACTGAAATTAGAAGCTTCTTTTCTCTATAAACATCTAATCTTCTAAAAATAAACTCCAAGAATTTCCTGTACCTATTTATTTGACTTCTCCATCTGTTGCCTCTTTGCTCAAACATGTTCTTCAATACTTGGTTTTGTTATTATTATTAATCAGCTTTGTTGATATTTTGTTTGCAGGATACCTGAACAACTCTAGCATTCCTTTTTTTTTTTTTCCTGGCACTATTGTTAGTTCGTAGAAAATAAAGTACAGTAGAAGAATTGTTCCAGAAGAAAGAATGATGTGTGTGATCTCTCCTACCTTGCTTCTTTCCTTACTGTATCTCTTGATGCCCTCATATTAGTGACATTTCATTGATTATGTAATGAAAACCTCACATAAAATCAGGTAAAACTATACATTTCAAACATTTACTAAACTATCTTGGTCACAACACATCATTCTGTCTTCTACATCCCACAAGTACTAGGCAGTGCAGATGCTAGCAATCTGGTGCTTCTCATTCATAAGCCTGGATCTACTGTTTCCTTTGTATTCAGCCTCCAGTCAAAGAAGCTTTTAGCTTCTAAAAATTTTAGCCATTGTGCTTAGTCTCTTTGCCAGACTCACCCTAGAGTTGCCAGCTCCCTGAATCCCTGGAGTTCTTTGTTATACTCTAATTAAGCCCAAGTTATCAGATACTTATACTAAATTATTGTGTTTGAATAACAAGTGTGGTTTTTATTGCTTACCCCTATTAGGGTATATTTCTCTCTTGGTGAAAGGACATGTTTATTGGGGGGCTGGTGACTTATTGGTGCTGACATAAAGACAACTGAGTCATTGGAAAGGTTCACTCCCACATAAGGCTGCAGCTCATGAATTCTCTACTTCCAAAGAATCTTTGTCTGCATTCAATCTTCTACCACCTAAATGTTCTAACAACCACCAAAGGATAGGCATCTGGAACTAGAGAATAGAGGAGATAACTGAGCCCTCAGATGTGGGCTTGCTGAGCTTCTTCTCTCCTGCTTGGTAGAATGTTTATAACTGTGTTATCAGTAGGACAGAGAGAGCTATCACTGCGTTGTCCTGCTTACTTACTACTTTACCAAGGCTGTTGAGCAAATGTATGTGCACTTCAGAGCATTAAGTGATCATGTCACACCCAGAGGAAAGAGCTATTCTAAAACTGCTTCTTCTCCTTTCCAGACTATCATTATCTTGTGCTGGCACCAAGATATTTTAAAAACTGATTCTGTGATAGGTTTAGGCTTGTTTCACTTAACATGAAAATATCCAATTGTATCCATTTTCTCACAAGTAACATGTCTATATACTTCTTTATTACTGAATATGTTATATATATATTATACATATAACATGTATATATATATTATATATATAATGTGTGTATATATATGCATATATGTAAGTCTTATGCAATACAGCCTATTATGAGAGAGAATCTTCCACTTGAATCTGCCAACAGCCAGTGCAGTAGGCACAAAAAATAAATATTAAGTCTATAAAATTACATAATAAGAACCAGTAAAGTTTATAAATAAATAAAAGTGAACAGCAAAACAAATAAGTGTAAGCAAGGCTTTAGTGAAACCACCAAACAAAATCAGTCCCTAGGTAAAAGAAAGGTTTACTGGAGATCAAACTACCAAGGCTCTCTCACAGGTTCTGGGAAAGAAAGATGCAAAATGCTAGAAAAACAAGTGGATTTTTATATGGCAGTCACTAGTGTGGAGGTCTTTGAGGTGATGCTGGCTGTTGGATTGACTGAGAACATGAGGTCCCTGCCTGAAGTAGTTCATCTTTGAGGGCACATAAGGGTGTGGTCTTGGTAAACAGAAACTCATGAGATTTCTTTTTTATTGAATATTTTATGTATTTACATTTCCAATGTTATCCCCTTTTCCACCTTCTATCACCCTTCCCCCCTTTGCCTGCTTCTATGAAAATGTTCCCACCCCCACCCACTCTCTCACTACCTGAGGACCCAACTATACCACCCCTGGGCATATACCTAAAAGATGGTGCAACGTATAAGAAGGACACATGCTCCACTATGTTCATAGCAGCCTTATTTATAATAACCAGCAGCTGGAACAAACACAGATGTCCTTCAACAGAGGAATGGATACAGAAAATGTGGTACATTTACACAATGGAGTACTACCGAGCTATTAAAAACAATGACTTCATGAAATTCTCAGGAGAATTGATGGAACTAAAGTATTCTGAGTGAGGTAACCAGTCACAAAAGAGCACACATAGTATGCACTCACTGATATGTGGATATTAGCTCAAAAGCTCAGAAAACCAAAAATACAATTCTTATGAGATTTCTGATGAATGTTGAATTTAAGATTCTGTTGTCATGTTGGAATTGATTCTCAAATTGCAATCCAAAATAATCATTCTACCCTAGTCTTACTGTGCCTTTGCTTTGATGGGTCACCATGGCCATGGTAACTCTTGTAGAGAAACCATTTGATTGGGGGCTTTCTCACAGTTTCAGAGGTTTGTAATCATGCCGGAGAACATGATGGCAAACATGATACGCATGGTACTCAATAAATAGTTGAGAAATACTTCTTGATCCATAGGAAGAGAGACAGCAAGAGAGAGAAACGAGGGGGGGGGGAGAGGAAGGGAGAGAGACATGGAGATGGGGAGACAGAGACAGAAAGAGACACATACACATAGAGACAAAGACATACAGAGACAGAGACATACAGAGAGACAGATTCAGAGAGACACAGAGAGATTGGGCCTTCCCTGGACTGTTAGAATCTCAAAGCCCACCTCTAGTGACACGCTAGTGCAGAAAGGCCACATCTTTTCTAACAAGGTCACATCTCCTAATCTTTGTAATCTTTTCACATAATTTCATTCCTTATTCCTGATCAATGATATGAGCCCATGCGTATCAGTCTCATTCAAACCACCACAGCCTTAAGTTTTCATACTATGTTATCCCAGCAGTAAAAAGAAAACAATAGATGATAGAGATGTTATTGAAGGATGTCCACTAATTTTGTTGTTCCCATAATTAGTATTGGTATTTTGCAATTTACTGTGGTGGAAATGAGAGATTCTTTGAAGCTGTCCTTTGTCTATCGAGTCCTCTCAAAAGAATTTAGTATTTTCCACGTTCTATGAATGAGAATGGTTTTCTTTCTTTTTGTGTTATATATATTTATAAATGTGTTGTTTTCCTTTGTATTGGGCTTTTTATAGGAATTGTCAGATATTTCATTTGAAATCAGAGATTGTATTAGCATCATCACTGGAAGAATACAGCCTTAAAAAAAGTGATGTACAAGGCCATCCATATATTTTAAGGCATATGGCTTGTAGACACAATCAGTACCATGAATGACACCAAATGAACAAAACCTCAGAGCACACCACAAATGCAGAGTGGGAAAGAGAAGTCTCCTGTGGGGAGGAACACTGAATATACCAGGGTAGCTCTCGTAGTCACCTGAACAATGGAAGGGGGTTAAACATTTTTTTACATTCTATTTATTCTTGGTCATTTATGTCACAGTCATATTATATAGACTCTATTCAACTACTGCTCATTCAGACCTACTGTGTAGAATTATTTTCTCCATTCACCAGATGGAAAGGATATAAAATTCCATGACTTTTATTTTCAGTTGTTCATAGATAATAGTAATGATATCAATTTTACACATGATCAGTCACAAGGAAAAAGTCTCACATCAAGAATTAAAAGGTATGGTCCATGTAATTCTCAAATTTCCTATTGAAGAATGTCCCTTTGGCCTCAGTTGAACTGCTATAGGTTGTTACCTGCAAAGGGAAAGGGTAATTGCCGCTTTTTTCTCTATGCCCTGTGTTTTTTTTAATATTCTACTAGGTGGTCTGACTCCAGGGCATGGAGTAGTTGGCAAATATTGTCTTGGGGCTTTAGCCAAAGCAGAGTCAGAAATAGTTCGGGTTTAACATCCTGTTGTAGATCTGTGGTAGCACAACTAAAACACACGATTTTCATATAGCTTTCAACTCCATGGGTTGTAAGCTGAGATGAGGAATTCAAGGGCAGGAGCTAGAAAAACAAAGTGGGCACATTTGGACTTTTTACAGGAAATACCTAACCACACATGTCACAAGCAGCTACAGTGCTTCCTCCCCTTTCTCACCACCTTGGCCAGAATCACTGAAAAAGAAGGCAGAGCCATATAGGATATGAGGAATTAGCCTAAAGAGACACTTTCATTTATGAGTTTCAGTAGTCTCGTGTCTTAATAATTAAAACATACACAGCTTGTATTTCAAACCATAATGCCTCTGTTTACTTTTGGATGCTAAATTATGAGTTTCCTTTAACTATTTCCTTAATACTCTTGCTCCTGGAGTTTGTACTCTTAACTCCTGCTAAACTCATGCAAAATTTCCCCATTTAATCACCATAAATCTACAAATATCCTGATACTCATGTACTTCTAAATAAAGAAAGCTTTAGGGCTTGTGCTTTTATACATATTTTTTCTTGGTAAGAGACTAACTAACCTGTTTTTGTGTAACAGAGAATTTTTAAATATGACTCAAGGGAAAATAAATGTTTATTTTTCAGGAAAAGTTATATTATGCAAATAATTACCTGAGATTATTTTCTACATTCCCTTTCTTTTCTTTTCTTTTCTTTTTTCTTTTCCGCTTACTGTACTGCCTTAAAGTCTTAACGTTTGGTGGAAAACTCAGCTTAAACTTGAAATCAGCAATGCAGTTGGAAAGAGAAATACAACATTTTTACTCATTTTGAAACAATTGGTCCTGCAAGAGAAATAAGCTAACAGTTGTGCTGAGTTGAGAGCTCACTTACAAATTTATTCCATGCTAGCTGCTCTTCTGTACCTGTTGGGAATCCATTTACCTTTAGAACCTATCTATATTTTTTCTACCTATAACTCCTGCAGTAATGGGAAACGGGGCTCCTTGCACAACTCTATAAACTCAGTGCAGAGACTCTAGTTAGACAGGTACTCAAAGATAAGTGGGAGCTATTCAGTTCCATTTCAGTTCAAAAAGCTAGTTTCTACCATTCCAGGATAAATATCTCTGAAGAGTTATCAGGGGAGTTAATATCACTGTGCAATGAATGGTTGTACGACCTAACTGAAAGTCGGCAGAGGAGGAACTGGAGAGAAAGTGACTTGGTTTGTTAGCTATTTTTTAAGTTTTAGAAATAATAACAGCAAGCAAAAATAAAGTCTCAAAATCCATATTTAACCCTGGATGTAGGAAGGTTAATACTGATCGACCATGGCTAAAAGTTATCTCACTGTCTGAATATTTGCACATCCCCAACCAAAAGGTATTATACATCAGAATCAAAGGGAGATTGTAGAAAACGCAAACTCATGTCAATCCCTAAACCTCCTAAATAAGTGTTTGAAAGTTGAATATTGACACATAGAAATACATTATTGATACTGAAAGTCCTGACCCACTGGATAAAGGCACAGTCGACCCAGAATATAAGCAAAAGATTACAAGTCCTAGAGTAAAAGAGTCTGTTAACACTGCAAAGGATAGTTTTTTGTTTTGGTTTTGGTTTTGGTTTTGTTTTTTTTGTTGTTGTTGTTGTTTGTTTTGTTTTGTTTTTACCACAGCCCTGTCACAGCTGCAAAAGCCATCAAGTACAAAAGCCAAGGGCAGCATCGAAACATTTCTAGTCGTTTATTTAGAATCAATTCAAGATCAAAATGTTTTGGTAAATAACTGACATTTAAGCTAAACAAGGCACAACATCTATACATACTGTTCCTGGCCAGGTTTCGGGCTCATTTGTAGCTCCTGTGTGATATCTCAAACTAATTAGGCTTTGGTAAATGATAGAGGCACCATGGTTTGAATTCAGGATCAAATCTGGCTCAAGTGATTTGAGGTAAGTGAATGATTACCAGAAATTATTTATTAAGGCTTTACTGACAAGAAAACAGTGTAAAACAATGAAATAAAATAAAGAAGAATCTACAGAGTATTTAGGGAAACTTAGTTCTAAGTAAAGTCAAGGAATAGGTGAGGTAGGAGATATTTTGGACCACAGTGAAAATGCCACATTTATAATTAAGGGTCAAGTAGGAGGAGAGATTGGGTAGCCTGGGCTGCAAACTGCAGAGTATTTCTGCAACATCTCACCCAAGCCAGCAGGAAATTCCTGGACAAGATTTTCCACCAAAGGAGTCGTGCATGCATCAGATAGTAATGGCAGACTCCACACATTGTACTCAGTCAGTTGGCATCCAAATTTATAAAAGTTACTCTGATAGACCCTGAGAATAGACCAAGGTATGCAAATCCTGACTTACCACGGGGAGCAGAGCAGACCAGGAGCCCAATAAGTCACTTTGGAATTTAGTGCTACAGCAAAAGCCATCGCTTTGTTTCATAAACATCTATTTTCCTAAATGTCTTTTGTATAGTTCATCAATCTTATTTAAACCCAGATACATCACATTTCTAGCCATCTTTCTTTCTACCTAACAAATCATACAATTTAAGTTACAGAAAATATGATCACTGCAAATTAAATAAGTGGTCAGAATAGGGCTTAGTTAGGCCAGCCTATTGCATTTGGTGTTGGAAAACAAGATCAAAATAGTCTTGGTCAACAAGGACAGAGATTCTGCCTCTAGTTTTCTTTTTTTCCATTCTTTTCTTTCTTTTTCTGTTTTTGTTGATTTTTGTTTAATTTTTAATTTTTCCCTTTTTTATGTTGGATATATTCTATTTGCTTTCAAATGTTATTCCCCTTCCTGGTTTCTACCCAATAACCCCCCTATCCCATCCCTTCTCCTCCTGCTTCTTTGGAGATGGCCCCATACCCACCCAAGCCACCCACCTTCCCGCCCTGACATTATCCTACACTGGGACATGAGTCTTGGCAGGACCAAGAGGTTCTCTTCCCACTGATGCCCAACAAGGTCATCCTCTGCTACATATGCAGCTGGAGCCATAGGCCTGTCCATTTTTACTCTTTGGATAGTGGTTTAGTCCCTGGGAGCTCTATTTGTTGGTTGGTAATTTTTGTTTTTATGGGGTTACAAACTCCTTCAGCTTTTTCAATCCTTTCTCTATCTACTCCATTGGAAAGCTCATTTTCAGTTCAATGGTTGGCTGTGAGCATCTGCCTCTGTATTTGTCATGATCTCGAAGAACATCTCAGGGGACAGAGATACCAGGCTCCTGTCAGCATGTACTTCTTGACCTCAGCAATATTGTCTGGGTTTGGCGGCTGTATGTGGGCTGGATCTCCCGGTGGGGCAGTCTCTGGATGGACTTTGCTTGTCCAAATGCCTAGAATGGAGTTTTGTCTTGAGGTGTATTGCTGTGAGAAAGAATGAGTTTAAATATCTACCTGACTATTCTAAGACAGGATAAAATACACAAAAGTAGAGTTCATGAGCCATTTATAGATCCTACCAACTTGAATACCTTCCTATCTTCAGTCATATCAAAGATTTTGTTCGTTTTGTTTTTGCAATCAAATAATGTAGAATTTTTAAGGTAAATATAAGATACTGACAGAGAAAATTGCTTGATAAAACTAGGGAGAAAAATTGAGACTGAGTTCTCTGTTACTAAGACATCTCAATACAATCTGGGTGTGTTATTCAAGTCATTTTGGAATGAAGACAGACACAGGACTAGTTTTAATTTATTTTTATTTTATAACTTTTAAAGTAATTTAAGTCTATCTCTTTTGGCTTTAATATCATTCAGTATTCAAAATGGGGTAAACTATGAAATCAGAGTTTTCAAAATAATTGTATACAAAACTTCATGAGCCATAATTTTCTGGTTTTCATGGGTACTTTATAGGTTTCAGGTGTGAGACAAAGTAAAAAGCGTTCACTAGTCGGTGCCCTTGCCTAAGACTTCAATACGAGTTTTTCTCGGAGATTTTAGCATTGGCCTCATTACTTATTGATATTTTCTCCCTTTTTTCCCACTTTGCAGATAATTGCTACTTAATTGATACTGCTCCTATGCAAACCTAGTCACAAGACACACTGCTAAACAGAGGAATCATTAATCTGTGTGTGTGTGTTGTAGGTTTCCTTAAAAGGGTAGCTGGGATAAGCGGAGTCATTAGCAGTTTATTTGCTGCCGAGCACTTAGGGAAAGCTCTGTGGAAAGCACATCAACAGCCTGGATGGAACTGGGCAATTAACGCAGGACTCCTGTACTTTGGAGTGTTAGCATGGGAGCAAGCAGCAGCAGCTGTGAAGAGTTGGTGCTGTTGGCATGCATGGTCTGTTCTGACATATGCAAATACCACTCGTGCTTACAGAGCTTGGAAGCCCCACTGTACCATGACCTCACTGACAAAGCCCTATGACAGAAGTGCTTCATTTGCACTGGTGTGCTATTAATTATTAACAAGCCAGGGCCACCTCTTTCTGCTGTTGGAGGTTTACAGAAAGCCAGGAGAGATGAGAGCCTACACAAACAAGTCGGTGATTCTCTAGTTCTCAGTTTGACTTGACTACAGCTCTCTTGCCAGAGGACCCCAAGGGAGGCAGAACAATTAATGCCAGAGAAAGCAAAGGCTGCATCAGGAGAGTGACAGATGGTATCACCTGTGCAGTATAGTCTCTCTCTCTCTCTCTCTCTCTCTCTCTCTCTCTCTCTCTCTCTCTCTCTCTCTCTCTCTCTCTCTCTCTCACACACACACACACACACACACACACACACACACGTTTTTGTCCATAGCACAGAGTAAATCATGTCATAACCCAGGGTTTTTTTATAAAGAAAAGTGAAGGCTGGCCCAGGGATAGATTTGTACCTAGAAACTTTCTTGGTCATTCCTAAGCCTCAACATAAAGGGAGAAGATGAATGTTCACTACAGGATTCGACAATAGACATAAACAGCAAGGTTTTCTGTCAGACCATAGGTCCCACCATACACAACCCTTATCTCTGAAAAATAGTAAGATTTCATGGTCTCAAGTAACAATTCCTTCAATTTTACTGTCAAGAAATGCTAAGATTTTCACCATCAGAGCATGCTTTTAAAAATCTCAGGCCATGTAGCTAAGGCTGGCATGAAACTCACTAGGTAGCCAAGGCTATTAAAACTCATAGGCTTCCTTCCTTAGTCACCCCTAGCCACCCCTTAGCCACCCCTTAGCCACCCCTTAGCCATCCCTTAGCCACCCCAGTTCTAGGATTTCAGGCCAGGGCCACCATACCTATATGTCTAAACATGACAAAAATGATAACACTTCATACAAGCAGCTGCCACAAAGCTCAGAAGCTTTGTTCTCTGTGCTGCGTGAATACACAATTTTCTTGTGGCTAAGCTGGCAAAAGGCAAGGGGGTGACCAATATTTGGGGTTTTGTTCATTTGTTTGTTGTTTTCGTTTTTGTTTTTGTTTTTGTTTTAATCAGCTGAATTATAATAAAATACACTTTCAAGACGAGGGAAGAAAGTTGCCATAAGTTTTTTTTTAAATATTCTGTTTTATAAAGAATATATGTTATGATCATAATTCCTAGGTTTTGAAGTGTTACGGGCTTCTTATATTTTTTGCTGTAGGTAATGTTTCAGTCCACTGTAGCGAAATGAGTTAATATGAACTGTTAATATATTTCTTTATGGAGATCCTAAAGTTTACTTTGACCTTTAACAGAACCCCGGGTTTGGTGTATGGAGGAACTGAGTGAAGCTTGTTAAGGTAAGGGGCTGAAAAATGCATCAGAGAGGGATTACACTGAAATTCTATCTCCTCTGCACTAGATGTAATCAACTGCACAGGATATGAAGCAGGTTTGTCACTCTGTGCTCCTTACATAATTAGGTGGAAATAGAAATCCTAAGTCTTGTGCAACGCATAACCCTCAATTCATTCATAATCTTAACAGTATATATTTTTTTAAATCTAAGACCATAAGCTTTTGTTTTCTTGTTCTATTTTGAAATTTCCGTCTAGAAAGGGGGTTTTTAATTTTCTATTACATCCTGACCATGAATTATAATTAATAAATCAATATACATTGGTTTTATCTATTGAGACAGAAATTATATTTTTAAGAGCTTAAGACATCAGTATCTTCTATAAAAATTAAGTTAAAGAAGCAGAAAAAGTGGAAAGGGAGTAAGGACTGATGCTACTTAGTATTATTTATATCAGTTTACATTTAGGGCTGATGGATGCTCCAATAGAATAGGGATTTTGAGAAAAGATTATCTAAGTACTGTGTTGACTCAGTAAAGTAAGATCAGTCTATGCATCCTCATGAGCTATGTCTGTGTAACTGTTATCTAAAGCCTGACACACACAATGGAAGAAAGTTTTATTTTGGCTTACATTTCATATGCAGGGAAGTTATCATGGCAGGAAAGACCAGGAAATAATGCCTTTGACAAGTCCAAGAAGTACAGAAAGCAAGAATCCAACTATAGATAGATAGAGTTCAGTGCCTACTTAGTTGTTACCATGAACCAGAGTTTAGCACCTCAAGGCTCAATATCCTTCAAAAGCAACTCTACTATCCGGGTCCCAAGGATTCGAAATATAAAACTATAGAGAGCATCTCCTATTCTAATTATGACAGAATCCTGCATTCTGGGCTATGTTGAAATACTCAGAAAAGAATGTAAAGGGGAAAATTATGATGTCTTTACATTTCTGCATATCCATGAGCATAACTTTGTCCCATGCTATCTTTTAAGAGTGATTCTATTAGGAACAATGCATGAAGGGAATGTTGGCCAGTCCCTCCCTAGGAAGAGAAGGATTTGCTTATTGTCTGACAGAATAGTATCTCTGTCTAGGTTGTAATTAGAGGTGCAAATAGAAACATTGCATTGCCAGTACCAGGAAAACAACATATGGCATGTGTGGTTATCCCCGCCCCCATTGAATCTAATTTTCACAGACCCAGAGTATATATGCCTATTTTTCATGTTGTGGGTAGTGAAGATCTCTGTGATAAAGGAGTTTCATATTGGCTACATGCAAATAATATGTCCCAGGTTAAGTTGATAATTCCCCAGTAAAGTCTCAGACTATTGGCAGTCTATGGAAATATGATGATGAGTTCTGTGTATCAGCAAAGATACGGGTTTTGGAATAAGAAAATAAGGACCTCGTGTGGCAATTATTTGCATTTAAGAAAAGTGTGGCTGAATTAAATGATGTTATATGGGGAAATAAACTATAAGTGTTAAGTATGAAAATACATAGCAATCAGAAATACTCATTAAGCAAACTCTATAGCTAATTTAAAAGTAAGTAGTATTTTGTTTTTTTATCCATTGTTATGGGACAATTTAAAAAATTGGTTATATGGGGCAGGAAAGATGGCTCAGCAGTTGAGAAAGAATTCTACTATTCCAAGAACAGAATTCTGTTCCTAAAACCCATGTCAAGTGACACACAATTGCTGATCACTCCAACTCTAAAGGAATAAGATGCTTCTTGCCTCAGCAGTCACCTGAACTGAACTCAGGTACACACGCGTGCACACACACAAACACACACATACACACACACACACACACAAACACACTTTTTAAAAATTTTAATTCTTAAAAAGAAAATTGTTGTGAGCCAATTGCTGAAAAAATAGGACCACAAATTTGTGTAGCGGGTACCCTAGTTGCTCCTAAGGCTTCGGCTAGGCAACCCTACTACTGGGATCCACCATTATATCACACAGCTAAATGCAGCAATCATCACAGGAAAGGAGTTTATTTCTACCCCACGGATGCCAAACCTGTGACCATAAACAAAGTGTGCTTCTCTTGTGTTCCGGCATGAAGTATAGTCTTTGAAACCTTTTAGGATTGTTTTCTACTTATGACTTTTGATTCACCAACAACAACCTTGTCCAGCTCATCTATAGTGCCATTTTCCTGTCATTCCCAGCGCCTCCCATCCAACCCTGGTCTCCTGACCACTAAGTGCCAAGTGTTTAGTTTGTTCTTGCCTCACAGTGACTGTGCTGGTAATCAATATTTTTGGTGATTACGGATTCAATGTAAAATTATTTCCCATGCTCCCGGATTGTCTGATGATTTGTGTTCCAACTGGTAGTACTCTTTTTGGAGGTTGAAAAACTTTTTAGATATTGGACTTAACCAACATAGAAACATAGAGGTGAGACGAAACAAGTGATTCTCAACCTTCCTAATGCTGCAACCCTTTAATATAGTTTCCTCGTGTTGTGTTGACCTAACCATAGATTATTTTCATGCTGTAATTTAATTCATTGCTGTTATGAATCATAATGTAAATACATGTGTTTTTCAAAGGTCTTGGGCAATCCTTATGAAAGGGTCATTCATCTCCCAAAGGGGTTGCCCCTATCACTTGAGAAGAACTGGAGTAGAGTATTAAGCCAGGCCTCAGTACGAGCTCTAGATTTTCTTCCTCACTTCAGATGTTTCATAGCCAGTAGCCATAACAGCCACTACCACAACAGGGGAAATCTCCTGGAGCCACACCTTCTTTTCCATCATGGACTACATCTACCAAACTGAGAAACTGAATTCATCAAGTTTGTTTTATTTTGGGCACATTATACCAAAAATGAAAGAAGAAAGCAATATGATTATCTGTGGAGCACACAGCAACTCACAGTCATCTGAAATGTTTGAGTGTTAAGAGAGTTTGATAGAAGATGATTTAAAGACAAAGTTTATGACTATATTTTATCACCTCCGTATGGTCATACACTGCAGTGGGATTATTGCGTTACTGAATATGACATCCTACAGAAATGGATCAGCATCCAAGGGCCTGACCCAAATCAAAGGAAACTCTTTGTGTTAAACAATTGTGGTGATTTGGAATTCTGCCTAGCAGTTCCTGAACAAATATTTTGGTTGTTGTTGTTTTAAAGCAAGTACTGCAAGTAGAGGTCATTCAGAACTGTTTTTCAATCAGAAGGCCCTGCTATTTTCTTTTTGAAATGAGAAGGACTTGCTGTGGTGTTCTGTAGCTGTTGCAAACATCTTACATTTAATTTAGTATTGATGTGCCAATACAGAATTTAACTACTCTTCTCTGGGTCTTTCATGATAAATCCATTTGAAAAAAAGAACACTGTTGTATTTCCTCCTCAGAATAAGTACACTTCAGTCCCTGTCATAACTCTTTAAGCTCAAAGCTATTGGTTTGACTATGGGAAGATAGTCCTTTTATGCTAATGTGGACAAATAAAAAGGATTGAAAGACTTGTCCAAGAACTGGATTTTGTGATTCAAATAGAACTTGGGTTCTAACAGCAAATACCCAATAGGAGATTCTATTTCATAAATTAACTGAAAAAAATGTGATTCCAATAGATAAAGATGACTTCAGTGAGTTATAGCAATCATCATTAATATATTTTCCCAGAGATTTTTGCATATATATAGTCTATCTTGTTGTGTGGAAACTACAATTACCTTATCTCCTTTTCCCAAGTATAGTAATTTTCTGCTAATAAGTAGTCAGACACAGATTTTAAATGTCAAAAGAAATTCTACCAAGACATTAGCTGTAAGTCAGACAAATGTGGAATGCTTTCCAAAATGAGGGCACTCTTTGCTTCTTTGGAGAAATGTCCCAAAATAAAATTACCTCATAATTTATATTTTGTGCAATGTCTATCCTTTGATGAAAATTATCTAACTACAAAATAGCATGGAATTTAAACTGGATAACAACTGAAATGATTAATGACTCCACTGTGCTGAATTGCCAAGGATGACAGACTTTGTCCTAGATTTTATCTATGTATCAAAATACATGGATTAATCCCTCAAGACTTGTAAAAAGGCCAAAACAAAGTCTTAAGGGAACAGACACAGAACATAACATAGAATATGGTGGCTGGTTGGTTATAGAACTCTGTTGAAACGAACTGTTCCTAGATATGCTTACTGTCCAGTATAACAAGGGTAAGGTAACTCTCCAGAGCCAAAGGGAGGCAGGATTCTCACTCTTTTTAAAGGAATCAGCTTCAAAACTGTCCATGTTGCCGTCTTTTACTAGAATCCTCTGCATGAGTAGATGTTATCTGACTTGGTTTTCATTTAGGATTTAGGATAAATGTATTTATGAAAGATGATGAACTTTTAAGTATGGCTTAATATTTATTATACAGTTGTAAAATTATATATTTTAAAACTATATAAAGGTTATTAAATTTCATTGTGTTTCATATACTTAATGTGCAAAAAGTAGCTATTCATAAGAACTATTTCAACGTATTTTATCCACATAAATACATCTAGTTAGTTAAGCTCCACACTGCATAGACAGAGAATAAACTGTGTACATAGTCAAGACCCATAACTAAAGTGAACTTACAAAGATGTATTCGAAATTCTCATTAAGGAGAATAGGATGATTCTATTTTCATTTCAGGATATAAAGTCCTGAATCATTTACAAATGGGATCTGAATGGAAAACAGCCTTGGAAGTGTACTTAACAAACCCTAGACAATTAATGTTAAACAAAAAAACTGTAGTACAACCCACTGATATATGGGAAGTCTTGGGTAACTTCAAGAGGCATATTTGATAGAATCTTCAGGATTGAATGAAACAACGGTATACCTTCATAGAATATAGATTAAATGAAAATCAAAAGGGAATTTACCATATAAAATTGTGAATCAATTGAGGTATAGAATCCAGAAACAGGTTTAGCTGACATTAACAGGGAGTAAGAATGATGTCCTTGAAGACTGTGCTTGGCACATATTTCAACCTTCTGTAATTCTCATAATCATTTTTGCCTAGAAAAAAAAAACAGATAGCTTTTCTGTGAAAAAGAGATATGAATGTTTATCTTTCAAAGAGAAGAGAACTCAAGGAAGGAAAACAGACAGTTAAAGGTTTTTACAACCTTTCTTCACATATCAGACCCTTGTACCCTCATATATTAAAGACAGCTATAAAACATCTCTATGAACTTGATGTGTGCTGTTTTTCGCCCACTCCAGATTTTAAAGCATTTTTTGTAAGACATTTAAAAAAAACTATATCAATAAAAATGAAAAGCCTAGAAACATGACCATGCTTATAACAGATACATTTACCAAATATTCTACATAAGTAAACCAGACAAAACTGGCAGATGCCTTAGGTCTGAAACCAAACACTGTTTCGTAGAGTAGTTGATGAATTTCAAAATGCTGAGGAAATGAACATCAGGAGCACTGCAAAACAACGCACCAAGAACTATTTGCAAACTCTCTGCCCTTTCACCCTCCAGTTTTTCTGTCTTCTACTCCCTTCTGCATCTTTGGAAATCAAGACACAGGCTGACATCACACAAGCAAAGCACAGGATGTGACACGGTTTTGAGGAGCAGTACCGGGTGCAAGGGTTGTCTGTGTTATTTGGAGGCAGGCTCACTAGATGATAGTAACTGAAAATCATCACTCTCTTGGTACATCTGATGGAACATAGCATACAATTCGTCTGAATTATTTCAGAGTCTATTAAGAAGTTTTAATCTCCCCTGTGCCTTCCTGACAATCTGTGCAACGTTCTTAGATAATCTTCTCATCAATTTCCTTGTGCTTTTTTTTTTTTTTTTTGAAAGAGAGAAACCTAAGTCTTTTTTCCCCCATACCTAGTATTTCCTGCTTACTATTGCAGATTTCCTTAAAATGTATCTGACATGAAATTATGTATGAGGGACAAGGGAGACTCATCATGTACTTTCTCTGTTACTTCAAAGATTTAGAAAATACGGGCCATTTTATAGAGCATTATTTAAATTCCCATCACTTTCATTGCTTTCCCTATCCTGCTTCTTTATCTCGCGTAAATTGATTTCTTTTTGCCCATTCCTTCCTAATCAAATCTTCTTCTATTAATATTGAATTCTACTGTATCGTCTTTGCTCTCGTTGAAGAGAACGGTTTTAAAATTCCCATTGTATTCCTGTTCATCTCCTGTTCTCTTGAATTAGTGGTCCATTGTTTCAGGATTCACTACTATGCTTGGAAATCCCCCAAATCTTTTATTAAATTAACTGATCACAGTTCTTCTTACTTTAATTTGGCCAATTGCAATGTGTGTTTAGTCACCTGGAGTTCACAGCTGATACCAACTGTGTCACTTCCAGCAGCTACAAATGCCACTGAAAATAAAAAAAAAAAAAAAAAAAAAAAAAAAGTTGGTGTCGCTCCAATCAGCCAGCTCTCCCTTCTCCTTTTCAATTATTTATTTTATTTTTAAGGCTCAAACTTCTGTCATTATGAAGAGGGTAGTTCATTATTCCAAAAACTGCTCAGAACAGGATTGCTACCCAAGCAGAAGAAAATCTGTTTTAAGTGGCGAGACACTTGAGTTGATTGTGGAAGTAAAGGGTGCTGCCTCAGACCTTCACTTACCTGGTAGAAATGCTTTGTTTTAGAATTCTTAGCCCTGGCCCTTATTCACATTATTCCCAAAATAGAATGTAGTGACATTTATAAAAGAAAGAATGCGCTCTACTTTGTTTCTTTGTAACCCAGGTGCTTTAAAATTTAAACATTTCATGGTAAAAAGAAAGATTAAGAGAGTGTTTCTATTAACACCAATGTACTTAATTTAGTGGATGCTAGTCTGTAGGATGTTAAAACAACAAGATGAAGTGTTGAAAGAGCCATTCTAAATATTTATTTAGCCCTTTCTACCTATACCACTCTAATTGATGTTTCTCCGAGATACAAAAAAAGCAGGATTCAATTCAATCCAACAAATATTTATTAAATTACTGTTATGTCAGGACAATGTGCTGAGCATTGCACGGAATACAAATAATTGGAAGAAATGCAGCCTCTTAAGGTACTTCAACTTACTGCAGTTTTTATCCAGTAACATTTAATGAACTTCAGGGTGCTTAATTTTTCTTTAAAAAGTCAATGTATTTTATGTATACAAAGAATGTGTGGTATGAAAAATTGGAGTTTTGCAGAAGACTTAAAACAATATGCAATGTTGTGCACAGATAATATATAGGTAGGGGTTTTATTTCTGCGAAAAAGAAATTGTATAGTCATCAAGTGTGTTCCAGAAAGGTGGCTCACTGGATAAAGGTGGCTGTCTCCAGACCGGAGAACCTGAGAGTCTGAGTACCATCCTAAAGCTCACATAGTAGGACAGGACTGATAGCTGAAAGTTATCCTCTGATCACCATACACATGTCAAGCCACACATATGTAAATATATATTCTCTTACATGTGCACACGTGTACACACATGCACACATACATAATACACACAAACACACACAACATATATGTAAGAAAGAAAAATAGAAAACCTCATGTGTCCAATCCAATCTACCCCGATGTCTCCTTCTATATGGCCTCTAAGCTAAAAAGAGTTTTCCCATTTGTAAGTGATGGAAAGAAACTGAATGTCATATTCATTTCCCAGACCTCCATAATAAGTGCCGCTGACAAATATATATTAAACAATAAATACTTATTTTCCCACAGTTCTGGACACAGAAAGTTTGAAGGATCCACACATTGTCTTCAAGGCTAGTATCTTCTGATGCCTAGATCCTAGGGCTTGTGAAGGGCAGCCTTCTCCCTGAATCTTGCCATAGTTTTCCTTCTCTTGTCTGTCCTGTTTCCTTGTTTCTATAGATGAGGGCTCACTTTAATAATCTCACAGAGATTTAGATATAATTAAAAGAGTTCTGAAATCAAATGCAGTCCCATTTTGATGTAATAGATATGAGAAATACAAAACATGGATTTGGAGATCAGGAAGGAATTCACACCACAGCAGGAGAGCTACTTTGGAACTCAACCAAGCTCATTTAGCATGCTCTACCCTGGTTGCAGCTGCAGGATTAAATGCTGGATACCTGAGACTCCATGGCCTGCAAAGGTGAAATTAGATAGTCCAGATTGCTTTACCAAAGCAATTCTTTCTCTTCGACTCTAGATAGTAGTTGAGAAGGTAGTTAGGGGAACAGAATAGATAATAGAAACGAAATTTTTTTAAATGTTATATTAAATCAAAGAATGGGAGGGTGGCAAAATATGTCTACAAACATGTAAGAAGAAAAATAAGAAATTTATTTTTAAGGTCATAAAAGCAGAGCATGCAATGAATTCTATATGTTGATATTACAAAAATGTGATAATAATGTGAAGTTAATGACTAGATAGACCAAAGGCATCTGGTGCCCTGGGAAACAGCATCTCCAGAGATTATGGAAGGATCAGTACAGTAGACATTTGAATATGACTTTGGGCTGGGGAGATGGTTCAGAATCCTGTAAAAAGCCACCTGCAGAGAGGGGAGGATCCCTGGGGCTTATTGGTCATCCAGTCTTGATGAAGTGCTACAGGCTTAGATCTGGGAAAGAAACTTTCTCAACAATAAAATGGAGCATGATTAAAGAAGAGAGTGGGTATTGGTATCTGAACTTCACAAGCATATGTACATACATGCATACTCACACACATATAAACTTCTGTGAACATGTTCACTTGTATTATTAACATTTTTACTATTTTGTTGCTGTTTTGAGATAGGATTTCTCTGTGTAGTCCTGGTTGTTCTGGAATCTGTTCTGTAGACACAGGCTGGCCTCCAACTCAGATATTCACCGCCTCTGCCTCCTAAGTGCTGAGATTAAAGGCATGTGCCACCATAAAGGCGTGCAGATCTCAGAGTTTGAGGCCAGCCTGCACTGCAGAGTGAGGTCCATGAAACCAGGGCAACACAGAGAAACTCTGTCTCAGGGGAAGGAAAAAGAAGTATTATTAGCTTATTTGCTTTAAAAGAGGATGTAGGCACATGTTTATATACTTTAAATAAATGTATTTTATAGTGCAATTCTGTTCATCATGTACCTTGCAGAATGTTCTCCAATAAGAACCATCAAGTATCTGCACTATAAGTATCATTTTAAGAAAATTATTCTTTTCCAACTGTGACTGTAGTAATTTTTATCCACTGACTAATCCAAGGCAATCAGAAGAATTGAAAATGTATTGTAGAGCATTGGGTGCACATCTAAAGAGTAAGAGTTGCAAGTACTTTCTCACTTTATATGTCAAATTGGCCAGAAGCGACGACTGCCAAATTTGTTTGGCTTTTACTGAGAAATCTTTGTGTTTTGTAATTTATTTTTTTAATGTTGCTATCAAAACCCTTACTATTCCTTCTCAAAGCAAAGTGCTTTCTTGTAGAGTATATCCTACTAGAATGTACAATTTGTACTGTGTCATATTTTACACCTTGAATTAAATTATTCTGAACAAATGGCACAAAAATACTTTTATACTAAAAATAGGTATTTGGACAAGACTGTGAGCCATAATCCTCAGTTGGTTCCAATATTGTGATTAGTCAAAACAGAGCAATCTTTCCAAGCATTAAGTATCAGACAGCATATATATATTCATTCTGACATTCAAAAGAATACAACTACATGTTTCTCATTCAGAGTAAGGAGGAGGAAGGAACAGATGTGTAGGGAGGAACTGTCACCATAGTTGAATACAGTACCGATGACCACAATGTGCACACAAGATAACTAATATTGTTTACTGTAATTTCACTGCTATTAAACTCTCTTCTGCCTCTTATTCTTAATTGTAAAATGTATTCTTCATTATAAAATGTATTTGTAATAGTACAAATATTATCATCTGCTAGATTTTCATTCAGTATTAACTTTATTATTCTTGGTTACACTAAAATATGAATTTTAATCATATTTTTGATGGTTGATCGTGTTTTTTATTATAATCATGTTTTTTTTTGATTATAAGTGCATTGTTCTTCTGTTTCTTAGTCACTGCTGGTTATTTTCTAGTATTTTCTTTTTAACTAAGGGAACATATTTAAAGGCATTGATGGAATGCCTTCTGTATAAAACCAATCTGAAGTAAATGCTTACTTTGAGGCACATTCCACCATTCCTATTGTACTGGCCATTTGAAATCTTTATCCTTTCATATGAGGTTGAGCAGGGTGGTCTTCACAGAGAAAGCTTTTTTAAAAATCAATTAAAAGTAATTATTAAGTAATTATTAATTAAGTAAAAGCAATTATTTACTTCACATTCCATCAGGTCTTCTTCCTTTTCTCCTCCCAGCCCCTCCCTCTCACCTTCCCTTGCCCTACCACTCATCCTCCTATCTTCCTCAGAAAAGGGAAGGCCTCCCATGGATATCAGTCTGCCTGGGCATATCAAGTTGCAGTAAGAGTAAGAGTATCTTCTCCTACTGAGGGTAGAGAAGGCTACCCAGTGGAGGAAAAGTGTCCCAAAGGCAACAGAGTCATAGACACTAACCTCTCCCACTGTTAGGAGTCTTACATGAAGACCAAGCATCACATGAGTGTCATGTATGCTCCCTGACTGGCAGTCTCTATGAGTCCCTATGGGCCCAGAGAAGTTAGTTGGTTTTTAGGTATTCTTGTAGTGTCCTTAGCCCCTCTGCCTCCTTCAATTTTTCCTTACCCTCTTCAGAAAGGCTTCCCATCCTCTGCTTTGTTTGGCCATGGGTCTCAGCATCATTCTTTGAGGACGCATATTTCTACTTTAAAAACTCAACACTATTTAGAAAGGCTGCCAACCAATTCTTAATTCTGCAACTCTAGTTAAAAAGAAATACAAATGATAATGTACTTACTGGTGGCAACGCACTTAAGTAATTGTACCACATAAATTGTTTTGCTCCACATTCTTCTTCTATTTATTAGTTGTCTTCTCCTAGGAAATCGTTGCTTTCAAATGAAAAAAAAATCTAGATTTCTGGAATGCTTTCAAATCAAGACAAATTTCCTGTTTAATGTTCTGAAATTAATACAAACATAAAAGGTAGCTCTTATTTCAGTTTTTGAAACTGTACTCAGAGCAGACTATTTCCTAAGAAAAGGATCAACATTCCTCATTCCCAGATAATTTTGTTAACTGGATATTGCATTGGTACAATGTTAAGTTATATTTTGCTTGCAGGAACAAATAATCTCAGCTTATGTATAGGACTAACAGAAAAGAAAATGACAGTTGAAGAGGAAATGTAAAATTACATGCAATTAAAGTATTCTTATTATCATTCCTTTATGTAAATATTTTTACAGAGAAAATATACAGTTTTCTAGTGTTTCTAAGGATGTTTTTGTTTTATTTTGTTTTGCTTTGCTTTACCTTGTTGCTTTGGGATTTGTCTGTTTCTAAGGCTAGACTCCAACTAGAAATGTCTATCCTTTTGCCTCCCAAATGCTGGGTTTCAAATGTTCACAACCAGCAATGCTAAATCCACAACTTTAAGACCCCCAAAAGATGATCCAATATTTTGAGGGTGAAGAGACTCTTCACATCACCGAATTTTACACACTGTACTTAATTCAGCCTTGAATGTGGATTAGGCTTGATGTTATAATTTCATGTTCATAGATAGAGGAGAAAATATAAACCCAATTTTTGTTCATTCAAAAGGTAGACATAAACACTTTATGAACTTCAGGTATTTTCTAATTAACCAAGATAAAAGTTGAGGGATACTTAAAAATGGATGAATGACTTTATATTTTAATTGTGTCTTCATCATTTGCCAGTGTTTCTAAATTAAAATTTATTAGCTATTTGAATATGTTTTTTCTCCTTTTTTTGTCCTAGTTTCTTTGGCATAAATCATAAGCTGTGGTTTGTTTGGGTCTTACTATGCATTTGTACCCGTCTTTCAACACTCCTGATACACATAGTCCATTTAGACTGCTGAATAAGCAGGTCGAGAGAGACAGAGAGGGAGAAAGCAATATAAAATTCTTTCCAGTCCAAGAAGCTTGTTTCCCAAGCAATATTTTCAACTTCCTTAAAGATGTTTTCATTCATCACTTTTGATGAAAAACCCATATGTCCCATGGCTCATATAATAGAAACTATAACCATGTACATCTGGGCAGCATGAAAAATCCTGAAGCTGAGCTTGGAGCCAAATTAGGCTACCTTAATCTATGCCTAGATCAGGGGCAAATGTCAAAACTTTAAATAATATGGTCTAAAAGCACTAATGGCTTGATTGCATAGAATTTGAGGTATCACTTTTGAATCGTATTACAATTTTGAAGCTACTAATTAAATAACTAGCATATGAAAGTTTTTTTCTTCATTGTAACCTCCTCTTATCCCCATGATTTAATTTTCACTTACGTGGTCGAAGAGAGTAACATAAGAGTAACTGTGTGAATCATAAGCACGCTGTTTTAAATTTCTTTTTCACAATTTGAGCCTCTACTGTTTTCATCTTTTCTAACTGTACACATTGTCTTGCTCCCTAAGTCTATATTTGCATGTTAATGATTATTGATAACATATTCATTGTGTTGTGTATTCACTGTACCTTTAAAATACATTGTCATTGGTTACTTAATAAATCATCCTATAGGCTAAGAAAACAGAAGCTATTCCTCTTTCCAGATAAGTTGTTTATAAAATTCAAAATTATAGCCAAGATTCCCTTTTGATTTGTTGTTGGATGCTGAATGTATTCATGATTTTGGTATGAGAAAGATTTTTGAGGGATGAGTTCACATGTAAAACTCATTTAAAGGCATATTGGCTGAAAGTGGAGAACAAGGTCATTCATTCATAGATAGTAGATAAAATACAAATTTCAGTTTGGTTCCTAAGGACAAAGGGGAACAAAACCTTAATGAAAAATGGAAGAATAAAATAAAAGTGATTTCAAATGAGTCCTAAGGGGCAGAGGCTACAAATGTCAAGGTGGGGGTTCTTGTAAATATTCGTATTGGTTGAGCTTAGAGCTATCTTGCATATATAAAGCTTCTGATACTTTTAGTCAGTTCTGAAATGCATATAACTTTTTGTCTCCTAGCAATAACAGGGAGGTTTTCAATAGGATAACTGACTAAAATGGCTGCTTAAATAAGATTTCAACAAGCACAGCAACAATAAACAAGAGAATGTGGAGGAGAGATATCAAGGGGCTCATCCTCCAGACAGTGAACTAAAGATAACAAGCAGTGGTAAGAAAAAATTGATCTTCCCCAAGTATGACGCCCTTAATTTCTTATCTAATATCAAATGGTCAGCTATAAAATCATAAACATACAATCAATACTAAAGGGACTCAGTGATTATATAATTAGACATATGTCATGGCGTGTGGGCGGGTATGTATGAGAGTATGTGTGTGTGTGTGTGTGTGTGTGTGTGTGTGTGTGTGTGAATTTGTAATAATTGCAAGGAAAAAGAGGTCATGAATTTGAGAGGGAACTAGGTGGCCTGGGAGAGGTTGAAAAAAGAAAACCCAAAAAGAAAATAAATACTGCCATTAAATTTAAATAAAGATAAAATCATATTAAAATTGCATTTTATTTGTTTCTGAAAATATATAAGTTTATTGCATTACAATGTCTCACAACAAACAAAATTCTTTCCAGGAAGTGTCATTAAAAACTTCAGAAGAAGACACAGTAAAAAGTTTTGAGTTTTTCAACATTTCTCTTTAGTTTCTCTTTAGTTTCTCTTTGTTTTGTAACTCATCAACTATTATGTAAATGTGTGTCTAATGAACCAAAACAAATATATAATTGCATTGTTTTTAAGGTCAGATGGTTGATATTTTCACATGTTATTTTCTTAATGTAATAGAGGACATAACAGAAGCTTAGATACTACCAATACTGAACAAAAAGTTTTGTTTTTATATACATAAAATAAGAATAAAATATACAAACAGATATAAAGAAATGTGACTGTTTATTCTTTGTTATTTTATTGAAGTGTGTGTGTGTGTGTGTGTGTGTGTGTGTGTGTGTTTTATAGGTTTTGTGCCTACCAGACTACCAGACACCCAACTATTATACTTTTAGGAATGGGCTTGGAATGTGGTTCAGTGTTAGCAGGCTTGGATAACATGAATACACAGCTTCAGGTTCTAATTCCAGCAAACTCTCATCCCCCAAACCACTTTACAATGCAGCCATTTCTTTAATAAGAAATTTGTAAAACTTAGGCAATAGTAACGGACATGATACACACACAAACATATGCACATACACACACAAACACACACACACACATCAAAATTCTATCATGCTTCTGCTAATTTTGTTGTGGATTTTCCTTTTATCTGGTCTTAGTAGGGAGTCAGCACTTCAATTTAAAATGGAGTGTCACACCTTCCATTTTGAATGTCAACTCTAACTGTGTTGTACAATTTTTGTCTGTTTAATTTTGCTGTGTCCCATTATTTGTCTTTAAGGTTTATTATTATAAAGTAAAACATGTCAAGTGTAAAAAAAATACAAAATTTGAATGCATAAACTTTCAGATTAACTTTGGACTAGAATTATAATATAAATATTTTCAGAGACACTACTAAAACTGTGCAGTATGCATTATAGTTTTCCTCTCCTCCTATTCCTCTTCCTCCTCTTCCTCTTCCTCCTCCTCCTCCTTTTCCTCCTCCTTCTCCTCTTCCTACTCCTTCTCCTCTTCCTTCTCTTCCTCTTCCTCCTCCTCTTCCTTCTACCCTCTTCCTCCTCCTCTTCCTCCTCCTCTTTCTCCTCCTCTTCCTCCTCCCCCTCTTCCTCCTCTTCCTCTTCCTCCTTCTCTTCCGCCCCCTCTTCCTCCTCCTCCTCTTCCTCTTTCTCTTCCTCCTCCTCTTTCTTCTCCTCTTCCTCCTCCTTCTCCTCTTCCTCCTGCTCCTCTTCCTCCTCCTCTTCCTCCTCCTCTTCCTCCTCCCCCTCTTCCTTCTCCTCCTCTTCTTCTTTCTCTTCCTCCTCCTCTTTCTTCTCCTCTTCCTCCTCCTTCTCCTCTTCCTCCTTCTTCTCTTCTCCTCCTTTTTTTCCTCCTCCTCTTCTTCACCCTCCTCCTTCTTTCTTGCCTCTCTAGATCTTGTCCCTGCCAGTGTCCAATGGCTTGTCCTATCATTACTTTTGAACTTGATTTTGATCGACCAAATTGAAAAATAGCACAGTTTAGGGAGGAATTATGAGAGTAAACAGAAATATTGCTGAGGAATATAGAGAGTACCTGCAAAGCTGGCTTTGAAATTTTCTTTGTACCATTTTTTTTTTTTTTTTTTTTTTTTTTTTTTGTGAACTTTGGTCTGTAAGTTTCACTTCATTGTAAAAGGATTTGAGGACATTCATAAATTCAGTTCTTTGTTTGAAATGTTAGAATGAATTGAAGAATAATTTCAACAACATAGAAAAAAATGTTGAGAGTCTGGTCAGATATTAACAGGAAAAACTCATTATAGACTTTTTCACTTAAGAAGGTACATTAGACTGGGCTGGCTGCCCTAACAAAGTCCCAAAGGCTGGGTTTGTTATGCAACCAAGATGCTTTATATACCTTTCCCCAAGTATTTAGAAAGTGAGTTTATCCTGAGGGAAGTCCAGGAATTTCCTCTTAGTTTAGACCTGAATGTTTTTATACTACAATATACTCAAAATGTCTCCTTCACACAAGAGCATGAGTCTCTACTACAGTATAGGTTTGTAAGACTATGTTAACTCAGTTATCTTTGTAAAGACCTATCTCCAAATATGGTTATGTGCTTACACAGGAATTCAAGACTTCAACACATAGAGGGAAGTAGAATTCACCTGCTATGTTTTTTCAGTCCCTCTGGCAAGCCTGTCTCTCTAGTGGAACAGTGCAGAGGGGAGGGGAGTTGACAGGCTTCACTGGCTTCCACTCCCATTGGCAAGATGCTTACCTGTGAGATGACACCTCGAAACCACCTTTAAATGATTCGATTTCATATTTAATTCATTTCACTCCCTTTTCCTCACAAACGGGATTTTCCTGTTTATAATTTAATACTCCTAAAGTTTGACTATGAACAGACAGTGAATTAATCAGTCCATAAGAATACTCACACCCATATAATTGCCCTATTTCTTAACAACAATTAATAATGTGGCAGCCTGGCATCTAGCCCCAGACTCTGCCTTGGAATGCATAGAGAGGGGTTGCAGGGCAGTACCAGAGATCACCCTGGGGTGCTGCCCCTAAGGAACTATCCATCTTGTTTTTTAAGACAGAGTTCAGTACTAACCTAGGTTCATTAATTAGGCTAGGCTGCCTGCCCAACTAGCCCTAGGGAGCTTCCCGCTCTGGGATCAGGAGCACATGCCAACTGTTGAACTTTCTTCTTCTCCTTTTAAAATATGTACTCTGGGGATCAAATTCAGTTTCCCTAACTTTTGTAGTAGTCATTTCACTGCTTGAGTACACCTCCAGCCCTTTCATGTGTGCCAGCTACTGGCATAGTTTTTTTTTTTTTTTTTTTTTTTTTTTTTTAAGACTGCCGAAGTGCACCATGATGGCTTTCAAACAAGTTGGGCAACATAATCAGGTCCCTCGATGAAACCACGGTCACCTTCTCTTTTCCTACACACCTCTGCATTGAGTAACAAAAGCAAAGCCCTTGCATGGTATCCTGTTGGAGTTCCCATTTCTTTCTTTTTAAGCAGGAGAAGTAGAACCCTATGTTCCAAAGTAGCCTGATGCTTGATAAAAGAAAAAAAAATCATTCTCTTCAACAAATACACGATCTATTACTTTTAAGAATGCAAAGATTTTCTTCAGTGAACATGAGTCAGTTCCACTGTAGAATGAATATTGTACACCAGAAGAAATGGTAACCTGTGTTCTATAATTAGTCGTCTTCCTAATGTGCTTCAAATAGAAGTAGTATCCTTTAGTATCCCACACTTAAGCATCCTCAGTGTGTGCTATTGATTTACCGTTAATGTTTAACCAGGAAGTGAGAGTTTCTGTGTGTCTTGGATTTACAATTACATATGCAAACTAAATTATTAAAGTTTCATAGTAGGTCCTTGATCTTTCATTCTCAACAACAAGTAATACTTCTTTCTTTGTTCATACACCTGTTATGTAATCACAGACCCCCTGTAGAAGCATTTGGTTGGAAACTAATTTTTACCAAGTTAGCCTTATATTAACATGCCAGCGACAAAGTGAGTGAGGAAGTCTGAGAGATGGTGGGGCCTAAACTATCACCTATCATGAGCGACCAGTTTGTGCATCAAGTTACCACCTAGACTGTTTATATAAAGTTAGATAAGGATAAGCTTAATGCTGAGAAAAATCTATAAATAATTATACAGTTCAGCAAGCAAGGTAACACTGCACCCTGGGGGTGGGGGGGGTCTGAATCAGATGGCTCAGAATGCAAAGGAAAATATTTGTGTTTAACTAGAGTTTAATTGAGTTTTACATCCTCACTACTAGATAATCCTCCCTGAAACTAGGTCATTAAATTGGTAGTGTTCTGAAGTGTTAATTTCTTTTGCCCCATCTGAAGGGCCCGTGGTTTATAATGTAAATCTATACTGTTCCAGAGTACTCTGAGGAGTTAATACCCGGATGAACAATGTGATGGCTGAAATGAAGACCACTGTTGAACTGTAAGAAAGAGGACTTTTAGTAAAGTCTCTTCAGAATCCAATTTAATAAGAATGTGTTCCATAGTAATTAGTACCATCATTTTTAAGTAGGTGTTAATAACTATCACTAAACAAATAGCTGGTAAAGTTAAATATACATGCCTCAGCTCTTGTCTTATTGAGTAAAAGCCTTTCTTGCTGTTATTTGACAAGAAATTTGCAGATTAGTCTTTTTCAGTTTTCATAACCCATGAGTGGTCCTGGACTATACATAAATGAAGGGTGTTTATATTCTGTCTCCTTGTGTGCAGATATCATAACATACAATCAAAGAGAGCTTCAAAATACTTTTCAGCAAAGTAATCTTCAATTAATTTTGTTATCTATTCATTCTCCCCTTTAACCTACCCCGTGCCTGTATAATGACAAATACAAGCTGTACTGTTTAGGAGAAATGCTGTCAATTCAATGGACATCTATAATCTGCAATGTTTATCCGTTTAAATTGCCCTGAGGATTCATAATTCCTAAGAGCCAATAAATATTCTAATTCCTGGTGCCAGTCTAAGAAGGCATATTATAAACCAGAAAAGGTAAAGAGATGCAGCTCAGGATCCTAGGGCAGTGTTTGACAAACACTGACTGAACTTATCCAAAGGAAAAAAAATTTTTTCTCTAGAATATTTCTTCCCTAGAATATCTTCAGTACTCAGAAGGAATCATCGGGTTGATCTCTTGAATTATAATCTAACATGTTCTACACAGCAAGTTCCTTGCTAGAGAAGGTTACAGAGCAACATTTTGTCTCAAAACAAATAAGCAAAACTTAAAACAGCACACACACACACACACACACACACACACACACACACACACACACACACACACAAGAATCCAAATAGGGAATCCGAATATCTCTGGTAAAATTATTATCCTAGTAATTTTCTCAACTTTCTAAACAAAATGCCTTAATTGAAGTTATGAGCTGGACAGAATCTTCCCTTGCTTGACATGTATAGAAATCTCAGTAATTCCAATTCAAAAGCATAAAGATTTAAATATATTAAAATTATTTTGAAGGTATTTTGTAACACATAGTATTTTATATTATATAATGTATACATTATTTTGTAACACATATTAAAATATATTTATATGCTCATAACCACATTAAAGTTTTATTTGGAAGATGCATGTATGCATAGAGGCACACATAATTTCTACTGCCTCTGGAAAAGAGCAAGAGAAATGATAAACTGGGACAAAATAGTTTGTAATTTCTTTGGATGTAAAGCAGTAACACCATTCCCATTCAAGGAGCTTCTAAGAACAATAATGAAAACAGTCAGTATTACAACCAAATTCTGAACCATAAATAAGAATAGCAAGTTCACATATGGAAAGAGAGAGGGAGGGGAAGAAGGAGGGAGAGATGGAGGGGGAGAGTGAGGGAGAGAGGGATGGGGAGAGGGACTTAATTTGACTAAATTTCTATCAATTTTCAAGGATTCATTATCTTTCCTAAAGGATAAATGTATTCATAGTTATATGCAAATACCCAATATAAAAGAAAATAGTTTATAAAAGCAAATGCTTTACATACTTCTGAAAACTATCACCAAGCAACATAAAAAAGCAAATATCCATCCTATGTTTTAATTTAACAATTATTTTCAGCTGCAGTCTCTATTTTATTTCTTTTCATTTTCAGTTTTAGTACTTGTTTTTTTGTTGTTGTTGTTGTTTTTTATTAGATACTCTCTGTGTTTACATTTGAAATGTTATTCTTTTCCCCACTCTGTCCCATCCCCCTCCCCCTCCACTTGTTTCCATGAAGGTGCACTCCCTCCTAATCACCCTCTCCATCCCATTGCCTTGGCATTCCCCTACACTGAGAAAACGTGCCTTCTATGGACCAAAGGCCTCTTCTCATATTGATGCCAGGCACTGCTATCTTTAGCCACATATGTAACTGAAGCCATAGGTCTCTAAATGTGTACTCAGTGGTTAGTGTTTTAGTCCCTAGGAGCTATGGTGGGTTTGGTTAGTTGATAATGTTGTTCTTCCCATGAGTTTGCAACCCCTTTCAGCTCCTTCAGTCCTTTCTTTAGCTCCTTAATCTGCTCCAAAAATCTTTATGTTGCCCTTCTGTCAACATGAAGTTCACTCTATTAGAAAACACTATTTGGACTTTAATGGTATCTTTAAGATCAATGAAAATTTCATGCTATACAAAGTTATCCTCTTTAAAAATTCACCCCTATGAGTCTGCTAAACAATTTTTTTGAGTGTCAAACAAATCTTCTGTCACTGACAAGACTAAAGCATCACTTCTCAATCTCCCTCCCCCCCCCTCTGTGTGTGTGTGTGTGTGTGTGTGTGTGTGTGTATGTGTGGCCCTACTGATCAGGTAGAGACCTCTGTGGCCCCAAATGCTGGGTGAGACTCTGTGACTCCCTGTTCATGTCAGTTTATGCAGATGAGATTCAGAAGCCTATGTTGACCCTTTCCTATGGTTGTGTGATTTGTCAAACTGTCCACTTTTGGAATCTGTCAGAGAAGTATATCATTTATGCCTGGAGGAGGAGAGGGGAGTAATGTGTCTTCTTAAAAATAAAATATGTTCTTAAAAAGATGTCCAAACCCCAGTACAGAGTTACACATTAAGTTATTGCTTATTTAAAGTGCAGGAGTGTGAAATATGTGGCAAAGCTAAACAGAGACAGAACTGCCATTTTTGGAAGGAGCTAGAACAAGCCCCATAACTTTTAGAAACAGTCAGCAATGAGTTGGCTTCAGGGATGCCCTGTGACCAATAAAAAAAGTCACTTGGTAAGTCTTGGAATTGAGTTTTGTTACGGTCCAAGGGTGTTTTTCTACTCACTGCACTCTAGTTGATTCATTATTAAGTTCCCTGCTGTAATCAAGTGGGAAATGGAAGAATAAGTCTAATTCCTTTTTCCTAGATGCATGTACATCTTACAGAAATAACAGACCATTTTGCTGGTGGGTTCGGAAAATGACTCAGTAACCTTTAATCTGAGCCTCCCAGACACAATAGCTACATTGTTGCCCACTTGGCTTCATTCCTTCTCCTTCTAATTCTGAAATTTCTGATTTAATGCAAAAGCCCATGTCACACATTTCAGTCCTAGGGGAAACTATTATGACCTGTTTTATTTCTGTCTGTTATTTTTTCTGTTTTTTTTTTTTTTAAGTCCTTCTTAACTTTCTTTGGGAAGTTTATTTTTCTGTGCTTCCCGCTTCTCTGGATGCCAGCTATTTCTTCCCAGCTTCACACCTCTAAATCTTCATGCTGGCAGCTGTCTGCTGAGGATGCATCTAATCTCGACCCCTGTCTGTCGTTTGGCCTTTTCAAAACAGTCCCAATTAAAAGTGTTGTGGAATAAAAATAAATGCCTTTGCCACTGTGAGAGTTATGACACACTTTCATTAAAACCCCTCTGCCTTAAAGGACACTGGTTTTATTTTTCTCTCAGGGTAGAAATGTTACCACTCGTACTTTTCAGTTGAACTAGGGCCTGAAGAGTCCTGCATTTTAGTAAACCCCCATTTATGGGCTGTGTACTAAATGTGTGGATCAAGAAAGTGAGTCCTTACTTCATGGAAAAGGAAGAATATGCACTCCTATTCTCTCCTGGCAGAGGGGAGTTGAGATCAAATGTCTAAATTCAACAAGCCTTTCCAGAGTTGTCATCTCAGGACATCATTCAGCTGTGCACTTCTGGTCTTTATATCCCAGGGATATAAAGCAAAGGATGTATTATCATTGCTTCTCTTTTCCTAAAATCAAGTTCTTCAACCCAGGCCTGGCACCCAAACCCAGTACCTCCCACCCCTAATGCAGACACACAACTGTGGCTACTTCTTCAACATAAATTCCTACTTGCTGGGTACATCTATGGATTTGAATATATACATTTTTAATATATAAAGGATGTATGTTTTATACTTTTATTTCTTAAGTGAGAAGCTGTCAAGCACTAGCTTAGATTATCTCTATCTTAACTGGTCTGTTTGAGATCTGATTTAAGTAATTTATTTTGTAAAAAATGAATAAACTAGAATCACTTATTTGTGTGAATATAGGGCCTATTAGGAATTTTCTGTTATCCTACATTGTTCCTATAATATATATTTTTTCTAATATGCTTTCAAATGTGTTATATAGATATAATTATAAATTAAGTACAATTATAATGTATTCAACATTAAACAACAACTACCTTTACATACATTAAAGTTAAAATTACATAAGACACAACATATAACTTTTATTTTAAAAAGCTTTGTTTTTCAATAGGCCTTAAGCAAATAGTAGTAAATTTATTTTTCCTGTTATTCTAGCCACTGTCTCTACTATGTTAAAATCTGAGTGCATCAGTTTATAGTATAAATATTTTTTAAAATGATATATAAATATCATTTTCTTAAGCAGTCTGTAATAGTTTCAGGCTGCTAGTCACTAACATTTAAGGCCATTTGTTATACTCAGGTCTATCTAAAAAGAAAGGCGAGGCAAACTGGCATTTTATATTAGGTGGACAAGGGCATAGGCAAATAGAAGCCAAATTAGAACGTTTTAAATATGCACACCAGGAAATAGATTAAATAAATAAACAGGATTCTAAATCGCAGCCTCACACATTAAAGGTCAGGATTCTGTAACAGAAAGTCCCCGTGTGGGTCTGGCTATTCTGTTTGTTCTCCCAGAAGCACAGTTCTTTTAAAATAAAAAGTTAAAATTCAAAATGCATAATAATGGTCATCTCACCAGGAAGAGAATTAATTGAGGTCTAGAAAAGTCCCCTCAAAATAGTTTCTGGAAGTTTTTGTATGATTTGGAAAAGGGCCGGAGCTTAAATTTCCACAGTTAAGATGCCTGCCAAAACAAATAAATAAACAAAGCAAAACAAAAAATTACTTCAGACACATCACTAATTATCAAAAATAAAAATAAAAAAAACCTTTGTGTCTGAGATTATTGTGATGGACACCTGGGGCACAGCAAGAGCTGGAGTATGAACTCTGTCACCAAAGCAAGAGAGAAAGCTGGGACACAAAAGCTTGGTAAGGTGGCAGCGTTGTTTTGTAGCTACATTAAGATAGTATCTTTATAGAGAGACTCGGTTATTGCACATTGAAGTGATAGTTTGCAGGCCCTTGAGAAAAATACTCATACCTAGTAAAAATGGAAAAAGCTGAGGGGGCTGTAAGAGTTCCCAAGTAACTGTCTTAAGGGTTTAAGGTAAAGGAAATTAGAATTCTTTGGGTAACTATCCAGCAGAGAAGAGAAATTGGCAACTTCCCAGAAGGAAAAGGCGAGATGAGAACTAGTTAATGACGGCTAATGCCAAGTAGGCCCAAAACAATTTGACTGAGGTTTACTAGGCAGGCACACAAAAATATGTCTGAAGTAATGGGGAAAATATTGGATCAATGAGTGAATTATTAAACAGATTATAGATATCCTCAAAACAGATGACATCATTTTGAAATCATCCTAGAAAGTTCATAGCCTTTTTCTTTTCTCTTTCCATTAAGTGAACCTTAGGCTAATGGAAAAGATACATGTACTTCAGCTGAGAGAAAAAAGAAAGAGAGAGAGAGGTGAGCAGAGAGAGAGAGAGAGAGAGAGAGAGAGAGAGAGAGAGAGAGAGAGAGAGAGAGAGAGAGAGAGAGAGAGAGAGAGGAGAGAGTTAAGGTATTTTCAGGTAGTAGTTGGCTCATAACAAACATGGAGACTCATACCTGGACAATGGGAGAATTTGTTGCACTCAGTCCTAAACAGGATCCCTTCATCAAACTCTACCCTCAAAGCTCAGTGCAGAAGAGGAGGCAGAAAGATTGTAAGAGCCAGAGAAGTCTGACACGATTAACTAAATTCCAGAGAAAACTGGACTAATGAACCTATGAACTCATAGAATCAGTGGTAGCAGCACAAGACTTGCACAGGTTCAAGATCTACAAACTGAGAAGAACAAGGAGACACAGTTCTTTACCCCTAATGTAGAAACTATCTGCAATTGGTACTTGCTGGAAAAGTAAATAGTAGTTTTATTTAGTGTACTTTCACTGGATACATGTCACCATAGTTAGGAGTACTTGGCCAACACAAACTAAACTCAACAGTATTTTCGTCTGTATGTGTGTGTGTGTGTGTGTGTGTGTGTGTGTGTGTGTGTGTGCGTGTAAGCTCTAAGTAGACCTCACTACCGACCATCACACTGGTTCACATAGATGCTCATATGAAAGACACACGCACATTAGCACATTTTTAACCTGATTTATATCTCAGTGGTTGGGTTCTTCTAAGCCTCCCTCTGCTAGTATGCCCCTTCACTTTGCTCCTTGCTCAGCATTCTAAATCTGGCCTCAACTTAGTTGACTTAGTTGTGTTTTAATTTCTCACCTGCTACCCCAATAGAGGAAGCAACCAATGGACATACCACTTAAGACCTCACATGGCTGATGGATATCTCTCTCTCTTTCTCTCTCTCTCCAAATCACTGTAAATTTCTCTTTGTCCTCTTGTGTCTCCTAGCCAGCCTGTGGAAACCTGGAAGTTCTGCCTCTTTAGCTTGACCATGGGCCACTAGCATCTTTATTGGTTGATTAAGAACAAGCTGGGGAACAGGACTTTCAGAATTTGTATACTGATTCATGATCAAAGCATCAGAACCACCCACTATGTTTTTCTTTTTTTATTTTACAAAGAGAGACAAAAAAAGAACATATATGTGCAAGGGTAGAGATAAAGAGAGATGCTGGGGAGAACTAGATAAGTAACAATTTACCAAAATACATGGTAGGAAGAACATTAAAAATAAGTGTATCTACAAGTGAGTATAATGATTTAATTGGGAAATAAATAATCCAGTGAATTCAAAGTAAGATTTTTTTTCTAAAATATTAAGCCCCTCATGGATCTACAATACAATTCCTTAGCATCTCTAAATTTATCAATAGAAAAATTTTGGGACATTTCTGTGAAGAGTTATCATCTGAAAAAGTGGAATCCTTGAGTTTCAGAGAAGCTTCTTAGCTTCATGTGAATTTTAACTACAAACACAGGGCAGATGAGTTTAGAAAAGTTTTATATATATATATATATTCACAGTTGGGCACTTACAAGAAAGAACGAGGATTCCTACATCAAAGACAGAGCCACACCTATGTGTGAATCCAGCTTTATGGCATGTAGGCATGACAAGACAGACAGGGGCTCCACCCATGAGAGAATTCAGCTTTACTATATACAGTCATGGACGTGAGAAAATTGTTCCGTCCATGTCACTCTGTGGGGCAATTGGCAGGCAGTTAGGGGTACACTGATTCTCAGTTAAGATAAGTGAAGACCCTGAGGACCCTAAGAAATGGCAGGCAGCTTTCTGGTCTCCCGGGAGATCAAGGTCTCCCTCATGCAGCTGCAGTACCTCCCAGCCTCCGTGTTAAGTGTCGTAGGTCATACCCAAAGAGCCTCCTCTGCAGGTGAGGATGTAACATAGAGTCAGCCAGATCAACCATGCCCCAAGTCCCTCCTCCGAAGGTGAAAACAAAACTCCAGCTCAATACAGGAGCAGAACCATACCTTCAAATATGTAGACAAGCCCTCAGGCCAAGCCAATAGGTAACACCTGTTGTCAGACTCAGAACCATCCCAAAACTGTATATATGGGGCCTGTCCTAAATTAAAGGTGTGCAGGAATTATTCCATTGTCTGAGAGTTTCTGTCATAAGAGTTGTAACACCACAGCTTGGGAAGAGATGCCCTTTCCCAAATTTGTCACCACCAGAAACTCTCCTTTGCCCCTCACCTTCTAGCAAGTCCCCTGCTGGATTGGTCCAGCCTGGCATCTCAGGGAAGTGGTGGAAATGGAGAAAAGGCAGCACCAGCAGCAAAAGCAGTGGAACTGGTTTCCCCCTTTCTGCCTGAGCCTTCTCCCCCTTGTCTGAACTCATGCACCTAGCCAGACCCATCAGCATAGACAGCAGAAGCCAATCCCCCTCCTTGACTAGAGATCTTAGCAATCTCTGTGTGGGGCCTCTGGTGCCAGCCCAGCCCACATCATCCATTTACCAGCAGTCGAGGTTGCCTCTCAGGTTTTCATCATTTCAAGTCCTATTTATAGTTTCAAGCTGGGGTGCTTACTGGAAAAGAGATAGGAACTAAGAAGAACCCCTCCCTCATGACTGGCCCAGAATAAAAGGCATTTTGATGTAAACACTTCATCAGTCTCTGGTCTCTAGCAAGGACACAACTCCTGACAGATCTGAGGAAAACCTACTTGCCCTCTATGAGACGGAAACTGATGCCTGACCAGTTTATACTCCCAACTTTCACAACTGGTGAAACTAACAGCAAATAAACTCTGAAACTCTAAAGCCTATGTGTACCCCGCACAGTGAAAAGACATTCAAAAGCATAAATGCTAAGCATAGGCTAGTGCCAAAGACCATATCCTAATCATTAGATTGACAGGTAAGACATGGTATCTATCCTTTACAGTAAAATATATACCATAAGATATATATATATATATATATATATATATATATATATATATATATATATATACTTAAAAATCTTAAAACAAACAGAGAGTGCCATGAATGTCATGAATTCTGCTTAAAGAAGCATGGGAGAATTTACACCCCCTTTGATTTTGATCCCTGCAGCTAGTGTTGAATACTGGGCAAGTGTTATGTAGCACTGAAAACCCATTGGTGGAAAATTGGGACCTGTTAGCCAAAAAGAATAAAATTTACCTCTGGTGAGAGACTTGGCATTTTCTCCTCCCTCTAGAGTTGTTTCATTTTAGCAAGCCAACCCACCTGGGTTGGGGAGCATCCACCAGGGAGACAGGTTTATCTTCAGCCAGGCTAAAGAAATAGGAGAACTAGTAAGGTTCTTAATGAAACAACATACTTTTCCATCCCAGAATTTCTACTTTCTAATGAAATCAGAAAAATGTTGCTTTTTCTTTTTATTCTCTTCTTCTTTTTTTTTTTCATTCAATGCTTGCCGGAACCAAATATGCTTTCTCTGGCATTTTGGATTTCCTTACTTTTGTCTAAGCTCCCTTTCTCCCATAGAGCTATATGACTATCGTAAGGCTGACATTTACATTATAGGCAGGACTTTTCCTTTCTCTGCTCTATATTCCTCCTTCAAAAAAACCTACAAGATTTAAAACTTGTAGTATGCCAGGTTGGTTCTTTAAACTCCAATAAATTGTCCTTGAGTTTCCCTTTGAATCAACTCTTAAATTTTTTTTATGACTGAGACTAAGATTCCGAAATTCCTAAACCTGATTTCTCTAGCACCATTACTATTCATTCATTCAAGGCAAGATTTCAAACATTTGTTATGTGTCAATGAGTTTACAGGTTACTATGGTTGCATAGTCAACAGTAGAGAAGATTTTGTAGTGTTTACATTGTGATGACTATAATGAGCAATGAAGGAAACATAGAAGGAAAGTTCTGTTAAAAAAAATCTAGTTTGAGAAAGGAAGGAAAGCCTCAAGGAAAGAGTGACTCCTAAAGGCTTTAAGAAGGCATTTTTAGCTCATAACAATGGGGTAAAGAAACCATCTGAGTAGGTGAAACAAAGTGTTTAAGCTGAGGTATCAGCACATCCTAGAATCCTAGCAAGAAAACTAAGAGAGAGCAGGAAGCCCATATTATAGTTGGTGGGAGCAGCAATTGATACACTGTATAAAATATAGTAAAGCAATAAAAACATGTAAGGTCTCTAGGGTTTACTGGACTATAAATGGAATAAACATATTTTGAACAAAGAATTAGGGTAAAAAGTTCTTATGTTCAGAGCAGCCCTATTTGTGATAGCCAGAAGCTGGAAACAATCCAGATGTCTCATGACAGAAGAATGGATACAGAAAATGTGGTTCATTTACACAATGGAATATTACTCAGCCATTAAGAAGAAGGACACCCTGAGTTTTGAAGGCAAATGGATAGAACAAGAAAATATTATCCTGAGTGAGGTAACTCAGACTCAAAAGGACATGAATAGTATATGAATAGTATGTACTCGCTATTATGTGGATATTAGCCAAACCAAAAAAAAAAAAAAAAAACACAGAATATCCAAGATACAGTCCACAGAACTCAAAAAGGTCAACAAGCTGCAGGGCTCAATTGAAGATGCCTCAGTTCCACTTGGAAGGGAGTACAGAGCAACCACAAGGGGGGAAGGAAGGGAATAGAAACAAGCAACCTTAGGCAGTAGAAAGTTGGGAGGACCCTTCAGAATGCACCGGAGACCTGTGCAGTGAGAGACATTCAGGACTCAAAGGAGGAATCATGGATGAAAAGCCCTATGGGGGGAGGGAAGAGAGGGAACTTGTAGAACCCACCTCCAACAGAAAGACAGGACATTAAGTAAGAGATGGACTTGCCATCCCACTGTCAACCACTCTGACCTATGGTTGGTTCTGTCTGAAAGAACTACAGGGATAGAAATGGAGAAGAGCCTGAGGAAAAGAAGGTTCAGGGACAGGCCCAAAAGGGGATCTAGCTCAAGGGGAGGCCCCAAGGCCTGAAACCATTTTTGAGGCTATGGAGTGCTCACCAAAGGAAACCATTATGACTGCCCTCTGAAAGACCCAATAAGCCATTGAAAGAATCAGATACAGATTTTTGTACCCAACCAACTAACAGAAGCTCTGACCCCTGTGGTTGGATTAGGGAAAACATGGAAAAAGCTGAGGAGGAGGGCAAGCCTGTAAGAGGACCAGCAGTCCAATTGACATGAACCTGATCTCAGACACTGGATCACCGACCAGGCAGCACACATCAGCTGATATGAGTCCCCCAACACAAATACAGTGGAGGACTCTCACTCAGGTCTGGGTTCAGTCAGAGAAGATGCACCTAACCCTCAAGAGGCTGGAGGCCCCAGGGAGTTTAGATGTCCAACAGGATGGATGGGGTGGGTTTGGTGTGGGCATCCTCATGGAGACAGAGGGCCGGGGGAGGAGGTATGGGATGTGGAACAGTAGGAGGGTGGACTTGGAGGGGAATAAAATCTTGAGTGCAAAAATAAAAATAATAAATAAATTAAAAGAAACAATTATTTGGGATATAAGAGAGCTGACAAGTTTAAAGAGAAATGTTTATTGGTGATTTAAAAGACCTGAGCTCCATCTAGAAAGGTACTAACTCAGGTTAGTGGTTCCATCTGAGTTTCAGGGACTGTGGGTTGGAAACAAATTTCATTCATGCCTGACAGAACTGGGTGCTCTACCCCATACATGACCAAAGCTATAAATAGAATACCCCAAGTTCAAAAGCATTCAACTTTTGACACAAAAAAAAAAGCTTTTGAGGTTTAAAATTCTCTCTCTCTCTCTCTTTCTCTCTCTCTCTTTCTCTCTTTCTCTCTCTCTCTCTCTCTCTCTCTCTCTCTCTCTCTCTCTCTCTCTCTCTGTGTGTGTGTGTGTGTGTGTGTTGTTTGTCTGTGTATGTGTTGTTGTTGTGAAAGATGGAAGCTTTAATGGGATACTTCCAGAATTAAACTAGAATCCAACACTGTAGTGACCACCTGTGAAATACTGAATAAATGGATTTTCTTCAAATCTTCATAATGTGGCATTATTTCAACTGAGCAACTACTTTATTTAGTTTATTCAAAGTTTTATTTTATTTTCTGTGTCTGGGTGTTTATCCTGCTGTGTTTGTGTATCATACCTGAGCCTCTGTAGGACAGAAGAAGGCACTGGGTGTGCTGAAACTAGTTTAAAATGACAGCTAGTTTCTATAGTGTTGCTAAGAATAGGCCCCAGTGGAAGAGCATCTAGTGCTTCTAAGTACTGAACAATCTCCCAAGCCCAGTTGTATATTATTTCTTATTTGGAATATGAATATATTTTAATAAATTGGTGAGATGGCATTATCCAAAGAAAATGCCATCAGGGATTAGAAGATTGTTAAAAGAGGTCTCTGACTTGGAGCCTGCAATGTGGTTGTCTTAAGTGTGTCGTCTGAATAGAATAGTCAAAAATAGACCCCAGGCCAGCCAGCCTGTGATGACTGGAAGGAAGACACCCAGGCACCTGCCACAGCTGACATTATAATGGGACATCTGATGAAGAGATGGAAAAGATAAAGTATGCTATGGAGAAATGGTGAAGGAAGCAAAGCCGAGGAGCTGTACACATGGAGGAAGGTCTAAATGAAGACTCAGCAGCCGTGAGGAATAGGTGGATCTGTGGAGTCCGCATGGCCAAATGAGGCCATGGTGATTTGCTGGGCCAGGCTACAGCCAAGGGCCATCTGCCACTGGAGTCTGTGACAATACCTGTGGCCCAATGAATTATCTAAGGCCATGTGGTAGTCTGTGGTCTGGGCTGCCACTTGAGCCCATGTGGATTTCTCAGTGCTGGAGAACGTGCTGAACATGGTCTGCACTTCCTTCTGAGTCCATGGAAACATCCTGGCCCATGCTGCTTCTATGGCCTATGTCTGGGTCAATGGTCTATGTTGATGTTTCAGGCCTGTATTACCACCAAAGGACATACAGATGTTCCTGCTTTGGGCAGCCACCTGAGACACTGTGCTGAGCTGGCCTTACACCTTGACTGTTCTGGGATAGCTGGCCCTGCCCCTTGCTGACCACCATGTCCAGGAGAACTGGCCCAGTTCCTTGGCTGCACAGCATAATAAATGACCCTGGTGGCCAGGGAGGAGGTAAGCATCCACAAAAGCAAACTGGTGTCACTCTTCAGCTGCTGTGGGGCAGTGTGATCAAGAGAGAGATGCCCTCTACCTTGCCTTTGCAACTTGCAAGCTTCAGCAGGTTCCAAGAGCTCAGAAGAGCAGGACACCTAGCCCCAGTCCACCAGGGGCTGCAGCATTCTGGAGAACAGGCCCTGTACCCAGCTTGAGCAGCACAGTAGAACTGAGCCTGATGGAATGGGGTCCAATGAGCTGCCCCAAGGCATGAGAGTAGGATAGCTGGTTCTGCCAGTTAGGGCAGTGATTAACTATATTAGTATCTAACATGACTATGAATTTGATTACTTTTTAACTTTCATTTCCTAATTATCATGACAGTTTGTAATAGCTGCTTTTAAAAGGACTAGATCTTAACACTGCATTTTAGATAACTACATGGATAGAATACCTTAAAAAGAGTTGATGTATATTATGTTGTAACTAAATATAACCTTAATTTTCTATCAATACACAAAGGTTTATACCAGTGCAACCAAATATAACCTTAAATATATGAAGATCTATACCAGTGTAAGATTTGGGGCAAGTATTAGCTGAATAGTTTAAGAGTAGATTGAAGAATCTATGCTAAATTCGTATTACTGCTTTTATGTGCCTTCTTCTTTTCAATCCTTTTCTAGATTTTCCACTTATCATTTGAAAGAAAAGAATTCGAGAAAGAAAACAAAACAAAAAAAAAAAAAAAAAAAAAAAAAGAGAAATCTCTGAGTCTTGCCTTCTATCTCTAGATTCCTCCCCTAAGGTCATTTCACACTGTGTAAACTTCCCCTTTTACAAAGAACATCACCTAAAGGAGGACCAGAAGACACCCATACCTCTGTAGCTTGTCCTGAGGCTGTTTTATTTATTGTATATGTTAATCACACTTACCCAGAAAGGGCTGGCTAGTCACGTGACTTCAACTGAAACTTCCCATTTTATGTAGTAAAATAAAGGAAAGCCAGTGACTGGGCGGGGCAAGGGAATTAGAGAGGGCTGAGAGGTCAGAAGAAGGTCAGAGGACTGAGGTGAGAGGTCTAGGCAACTTGGAGCTTCCCAAGGACCAGCTGGACCCAGGTGGGATTTTTTAGTGTTAAAAAGCTCTGAACATTAAGGATTTTACAGATCTAATATCTCATTTAGAAGGGCAGTTTGTATCTTTGTCTATTTGATGCAATCTTGTTGTGTAGAGGATTTGTGGATTGAGAGTTGAACATATAAACCTGTATGAAAGCTACCGGGGTCTGTAGAGTTGTGTTTGTGTGGGATTTGGGGGTACAGAAATACCCCGGGACAGAGGCTGAGAATAGGCGGTAGAAAACTGCCCAGGGAAGGGAGTTGGGCAGATGAGTTGGGCTGGTGGCAGCTCAGACCAGGTGACAGAGGAACATGCGAATCTGAACTAAAACCGGGCTGAAGGAGTGAAACCTCAGTGTGGGTAAAGAGATAAACCCGTTCTATTTTTTTTAATATTTACTACAACATAGCCCCTTTTGAGAATGGAGACATTGAGAACATAAAATTGCTTCCTGATGACTGAGGGTGTCAGTTTTTCTTCCTTGAGGGCCCAAGAAAATTGAAAGGAATCTTAAGGTCAATCTTACGAAAGCTAGCTGTAGCATTTGCTATCCGGTCTGCATGCTAATAAGTTCAGAGCTTTACTCAAGTCCTAACTGGAACAGTTTGTGGTACTGGATGATATAGCTCGCCATTTTGAAATTCTCCCAAACAACAAACAGTTCTGCACTGAGGCAGTCTGAGGTAGAATGAAGCTCGGTGCTCGACTAAATATGTCTCAGTGTCTTAGCATCCCTGAGAGTAAATCTTGTCAGAGATTAATTTTTTTTAACTTCATTGATGTCATTAAATATATAAACACTCATGGGCAATATATATTTCTGCAATAACACATCATGGAATGTACAGTATACACAATTTAGTTAAAAGTGAGCAGGTGGGGCATCTGTCTTTATAAGTTAGTTTGGATAATATAATCAAACTATGATAGAAATTTTTTTACCTATTTGAAAGGATAGCATGCTAAGTCTTTAGGAGTCTGTAGCTAACCAGATTTATTGGATATGCATTGCTTAAGTTCTGGATGGAGACATTTTATTTTCTCATCCAGACTCAGAGCTATTTCTATGTAGGTGGATCAACAATGTAAATTACCTGTTGTGTTGGTCTTGATTTCTTTCTTGTCTGTAGTAAGGATCTTCCAGGTGTTTCCCCTTATCAAATCTGATTATAGCAAATTGGCAGGTATCCACAACTTTCCTTTTCCCGTGGAAACACCTCTTTCCCAGTGTAACACATTTATTTTCCTCCATTTAGATGATAGGATAACCTTAACATAAACAGGCTGATTTTTCTCATAATTCAAAGTTTGGTGTGTGTGTATGTGTGTGTGTGTTGTTTTGTTGCTGTTTTGCATTTAAAAATTTAAAGTTCATAAAGCATTATTTAATCTGTCTCTGGGAGATTTGTTACCCCTTTTTGTTTGTTAAGTATATCCTTTAAAATCTAACTAGATCTCTCTCCAACTTCTTGTTCTGTAGGACTGTTTGGTATATATGTAATGTTCTTTATATTACAACATGTCAATATTGTTTCACTTTTAGGGACATATGCTGGAGCATTGATATTCTTAATTTGTACAGGTATTTTCATAATTGCCATAATTTCTAATAAATGTGTAATTACAGAACCAGCTTTTACAGAATCTAGAGCAGTTCACCCCTGAAATTCTGAGGAGGTGTCCATGACATGGTGTACAAATTTAAATTTTCCAAAATATGCAAAGTGAAACATTCATTTCTCAAATTTCACTTCTTTTTTTTTCATGCAGATAAAGTTGTTTGGTTATAGATTGTATTGGGAGGACATTTGCTTGGCTTATTGTCTTGGTCAGGGTTCCTATTCCTGCACAAACATCATGACCAAGAAGCAAGTTGGGGAGGAAAGGATTTATTCAGCTCACACTTCCATATCGATGTTCATCACTAGAGGAGCTCAGGACTGGAATTCAAGCAGGTCAGGAAGCAGGAGCTGATGCAGAGGCCATGGAGGGATGTCACTTACTGGCTTGCTTCCCCTGGCTTGCTCAGCCTGCTTTCTTATATAACCCAGGTCTACAAGCCCAGGGATGTCACCACCCATAATGGGCTGGCCCTTGATCACTAGTTGAGAAAATGCCTTACAGCTGGATTTCATGGAGGCATTTCCCCAACTGAGGCTCCTTTCTCTGTGATAACCCCAGCTTGTGTCAAGTTGACACGAAACCAGCCAGTACAAATAATAATTTTTTTAAAAAAATTTATTTGATGGTTTATGTATTTGCATTTCAAATGTTGTCCCCTTTCCCTGTTATTTCTTCTCCCATATCCCCTCCCCTGCTTCTATGAAGATACTCCCTCTCCCACCCACTCACTCCCACTTAAACACCCTTGCAGTCCCCTACTGTGGGGAGATGAACCTTTACAGGACCAAGGGCTTCTCCTTCTATTGATACCAGACAATGTCATCCTCTGCTACATATGAGGCTAGAGCCATTGGTCGCCCTATGTGTACTCTTTCACTGGTGGTTTGTTCCATGGGAGCTCTGGGGTATCTGACTGGTTGATATTGTTGTTCTTCTTATGAGGTTGCAAACCCCTTCAGCTCTTTCAGTCCTTCCTCTAACTCCTCCATTTGAGGCCCCATGCTCAGTCTGATGGTTAACTGCAAGCATCTTAATTTGTATAAATAAGACTCTGGCAGGGCCTCTCTGCAGACATCTATATCAGGTGCCTGTCAGCAAGTACTTCTTGGCATTAGCAGTAGTGCCTGGGTTTGGGATGGATCATCAGGTGCCTTTCCTTCTGTGTTCGCTCCACTCTTTGTCCCTGTATTTCCTCCCTAGAGTATTTGATCCCTGTAGGGTGGTATCTATAGGCAGGTGCAGGCTGCCACTAATTAGGTCAAGGTGATTCATGATTAGATGGTAGAGAGTGGGGGGGGGGGCAAAGTTTTGGTAAGATGGGATAGAAAAAGAAGAAGGGAGATCCAAGATGGAGCCAGAGGTGGAGGTTCTTGGTCCAGGTGGTCTTAATTAGCAATAGGTAGATATGATTATTTCTAAGGGTTTCTATGGGTCAGTTTGTTCTATGGGTCAGTTTGTTTGGTTCCTATTTGTTAAATTGCTGTATGCTCCTTGTGTGGATATATTGTGAACTGAAAAACTCAGTGTTCTGAGCTTTTGAGCTAATGTCCACTTATCAGTGAGTGCATAAAATCTTTATTTAAAACTTTGATAACATGATGGTTTTTTAAAAAATGTAATTCTCATACTTTTAGGATATTTTCTATTAATACCTGATTAATGTCATGATTACCTTGTGTTAGAGTGCCTCATAGACCCATTTGGGATCTGATATGTGTTATATACAATGAATGATTTTGATTTCTGAACATTTGTTGTAGTTAGAAAAACAATGAAGTTTATTATAAAGCATCCTGGATAATTTCAGAAATTTCTACATGCAAAACAACTTTACATACTGAGAATCCATAACTATATTAAGAGATTCTGTAAAATATAGTAATACCTTAAGAATGGCTTATAGCTCTGAATTTTTAACTGAATTATAAGGGCTCTGAGGCACTTTATTTACTTTTTCTGACTTATAACCTACTTTCTTGCATTATTTTCATCATTACAGAATGAACAGGTTTCAGAAATTGGTGTCCCTTTTACTATATGATGGAGAATCCAATTAGCTTTATAAACTGGAGTATCTCATTTGAGGGTATTTATATTTAATTTTTCCCATGAAATTACTGAAAGCCCTTTGCCAATGTTCATTTCATGCCCATAATATGGCAATTTCTACATTAGTAAAAGATAGCACAATTTCTGATGGCTCTTTTCCTTCTAATTAATGTCTCACTTTTCATTTCAGAATCAGTTCAGAAACATTTTCTATATAGGTCTCTAATTTTTTTTACCCTGTATGCTAAAATATCTATGCTAAGACATTACCTTTCCGCTGCATAAGAATTTCTGTTGGAGAATGAGTAGAAAGGCAAAATAACTAAAATACAAGCTATCTTTGGATTCAAATGTTCTATTTATGCTTCCTGTAATTTCTTTTATAGCAGACCTAATTCTTTTCTACCTCAGCTGATAATTTTTTTCTGGGCTATTTAAATCTTAATCAACAAGTTTGAAGTAAATTACTTAGCTCTAGAGTAGTTAATCCAATTATGGACGTGAGCCAATTAATGTCTCCTATACATTTTCTAAAATCATTAAGAGTTCCCAGTTGGTCTCTCCCTATTTGTACCCTCTGTGATCAAAAGATTTTTAGACCTATCTTATATTCTAGATAATTAATGGAATCTTTTCTGTATTTTTTCAGGAGCAATTTGTAATGCCCAGAAAGATAAAATTCTATTTACCCCACCAAACATTTTTCTAAGGTATTTGTAGCTGAATCAGCCAGTAAGACATCATTCTTATAATGGTAAAATTATAGAGTATGACAACAGCTTGGAAGTTATTTTTAACAACTGTTGTACAGGCGGTTCTGTAGGTTATGGTTTTCTCCCCTCTGTCTCTGTTTAGTATTTACAATTTTTTTCTAGTTTTTCTCTTAGACTTTTATCTATTTTTCATTTTTCTCCCTTTCTTGTATCTCTATCATTTTAGCTTTCTTCTTCAGCTTTATTTATAAAATTTTCTAATTTTTTCTATAGTTTGTCTTCATTTTTGACCTTTTCCTAGTCTCTCTAAATCTCCTTTCTTTAAAAAAGCATAAGAAGTCATTTTGACTATCAGTATTAAAATGAGAATTATCAATATGATAGTAATCATAATTTTTGATGAGTCAGTGCCAACAAGCTCATTTTTCTTTGTTTCTATCTCTCTCTCTTTTTTCTATCCTGAAATCCTTTAAAGTGTCATTATATAGACTCCAAACACTCTGTGTCATTTTCTCTCTCATTTATATTTACCTTATTTCCTTAAATCTATTTAATTATCTCTCTAAAGACTTCATTTTACCAATTTTAAACTATTTTTCCTATGGTTATTTGTACCTAATTTTGTTTCCCTTTTATTATTTTTCAATTTTAATACTTTACTAGTTCAGACATTTGGGTTTTTCCAGTCCCATTGTTGTTGTAGGAAGACGTTCAGGCTCTTTATGCAAGCATTTGTCTATGATAGGCAAATCCTGCTCCTTTAGCTTAGTCTAGCAGGCTGCTGGCATCTTTGCTTCTAGTTCCATCCTCCTCTAGTCCATTCCTTTCTTTGGGCAGTGGTAGCCTTTTCTTGTATGGATCTGAATTGGGCCCTCTATCTCTCTCTAACACACTTTTCAACCTTTCTCTGGAACCATGTTGTGCTTGATAGAAGCCACAGCTATTATGCTCGGGCTCAGGTTTGAAAGAGACTTTATGCAGCTCTGGCATCTGCCAGCTCACTTTCTCTTAAAGGAATTTAGCCTCCTACCCAGATAGGAAACTGTCCTGGGAAGTTGGTTCTCTGTGTTTTACCTGGGACTTTCTTCACGCTCTCGCCTTAGATTCAAGGAACGTCTATGTTTGGCAATATTTGTAACTATAGGCTCTTTCCCAAGTTCCCAAAATAGCAACTGTGAGACTTATTTATGAATAATTGCCTAGGCCATAAGATTGAACTTGGTTCCCAACTGGTTAACACAGTACAAAAAAGCACAAATTAGTATTTTTACAACACATGCACACACACATATGTATATGTATATGCAATTTCAAAGCAACAGAAACTAAAACTGTATTCACATGAGAATAACGAAGTTGTGATAGTCTTATTCTAAACAAAATCAGGGGAAATCACTGAATATAGCAGTAAAATGATCAAGAGAAGCATGGTAGTGAGTACTTTCAGAAACAGAAGTAGGGAAATCCCAAATTGGCGGTTAGGCATGTCTATATAATGAGTTCAAGGTCTACTTGGTTATCTTAGCAAAATGCTGTTTCTGTGATAGAAGGTTTTGCTAGCATGTGCAGACCCCTGGGTTTAACCCTCATTGCTCAAGAAATAATAGCTCAAGTTATATATTAAAAAAACATAAGAGAAGATAAAACAAAAGTAATGAAAATAAACACAAAGAGTAATAGATTCTAAACACTAGATAGTAAGATACAAATGTTTACAGAGGAATACTGTTTATACTAAAAATGGAATACATAACCATATTTCATAAATTAGATTTCATAACTTTAAAGAAAAAATATTCCTAGGAGATGATTTTTGTAGACTTCTGTTTTTCTCTTCCTATCTTCTACAATGATCCCTGCATCTCTAAGAGAAGAATTTGATTCAATGTAAAGCTTTATGAGGTTTGTGAACCCCAACAGTTTTAATTTTTTTAATGACCAAGCAATGTAAATGTACTCTATTTCTGAAACTATTCTGGAGGGAGACAAATAGAATGTTTTCAACTTCTGGCTTAAAAAAATTTTTATTTTATTTTATTTTATTTTACATTTATATCCAATAATTTCTTTTTTTTTTAACAGTGTTTTCCTTTTCTTTTTATTGAAGAACTTTATTTTTTAAAAAAGATAAATGTACAAATTTTTAAGCATTTTTTAAGGTTTGATATTCTGCATTAAGATCTTACTAGTTACAATGAGCAAAAAGTACATGCAAAACAGGATGTAACCTCGAGTTAGTCGTTTTCTTAGTGTGTAAGGATTAAGCCTAATGTTTTTTTTTTTTTTTTTTTTCCCTTGAACTTCACAAAGTTTGTAAGTTGTTTCTGGGACAGTACAAGCCTCTGGGGTTAGCATCCCACTATCAGTGACTGCATATTATATCTGTTCTTTTGGACTGGGTTATCTCACTCAGGATGATATTCTCTAGATGCAGCCATTTTCTTAAGAATTTGGTTAAGTCATTGTTTCTGATAGCTGAGTAGTACTCCATTGTGTAAATGTACCACAATTTTTGTATCCATTCATCTACTGAAGGACATCTGGGTTCTTTCCAGCTTGTGGCTATTATAAATAGAGCTGCAATGAACATTGTGGTGCATGTATATTTGTTGTATACTGGGGTGCCTCTGCGGTATATGCCCAGAAGTGGAATAGCTGGATCTTCAGGTAGTACTATGTCTAATTTTCTGAGGAATCGCCAGACTGATTTTCCAGAGTGGTTGTATCAGTTTACAACCCCACCAACAATGGAGAAGGGTTCCTCTTTCTCCGCAACCTCGCCAGCATCTGCTGTCATCTGAATTTTGGATCTTGGCCAAACTGACTGGTATGAGGTGGAATCTCAGGGTTGATTTTATTTGCATTTCCCTGGTGGCTAAAGATGTCCAGCACTTCCTTAGATATTTACATCCATTCCATATTCCTCAATTGCGAACATTTTGTTTAGCTCTGTACCTCATTTTTTAATAGGGTTGTTTGATTCTCTGGTGTCTAGCTTTTTGAGTTCGTTGTATACCTTGGATATTAGGCCTCTATCTGATGTGGAGTTGGTAAAGATCCTTTCCCAGTCTGTTGGCTGCCGTTTGTTTTCTTGACAATGTCCTTAGCCTTACAGAAACTTTCCAATCTCATTAAGTCCCATTTGTTAATCTTTAACCTTAGAGCTTGAACCATTGGTGTTTTCTTCAGAAAATTTTCTCCTGTGCCTATGTGTTCTAAGGTTTTCCCTACTTTCTCATCTAATAGTTTCAGTGTACCTTGTTTAATGTGGAGATCTTTGATCCACTTACACTTGACTTTGTACAAGGAGATAAGAAAGGGTCTGTTTTCATTCTTCTGCATGCTGAGTGCCAGTTGGACCAACACCATTTGTTGAATAGGCTGTCCTTTTTCCATTGAATGTTTACTGCTCCTTTGTCAAAAATCAGGTGACCATATACATGAGGGCTCATTTCTGGATCTTCTATTCTATTTCATTGATCCACGTGCCTATTTCTGTACCAGTACCATGCAGTTTTCAGCACAATTGCCTTGTAATATAGCTTGAGGTCAGGGATAGTGATTCCAGCAGATGTTTTCTTGTTGTTGAGGATGGATTTTGCTATTCAAGGTCTTTTGTTATTCCAGATGAAATTGCACATTGATCTTTCCAAGTCAATGAAGAACTGGGTTGGGATTTTGATGGGGATTGCATTAATCTGTAGATTGCTTTTGGTAAGTAAGATGGCCATTTTTAAAATGTTGATACTTTCAATCCATGAGCATGGGAGATCTTTCCATTTTCTGAGAACTTCCTTGATTTCCTTCTTTAGAGGTTTGAAGTTCTTGTCATACAGGTCCTTCACTTGCTTAGTTAGAGTCACACCCCAAGGTATTTCATAGTTTTTGTGACTATTATGAAGGTTATATTTTCCCTAATTTCTCTCTCCACATGTTTGTCCTTTGAGTATAGGAAGGCTACTGATTTGTTTGAGTTAATTTTATATCTGGTGACTTTGCTTACCTTGTTCATCAGCTGTAGGAGTTCTCTGGTAGAATTTGTGGGGTCACTTAAGTACACTATCATGTCATTTGCAAAAATGATGTTTCTACTTCTTTCTTTTTGATTTATATTCCTTTGATTTCCTTTTGCTGTCTAATTGCTCCAGCCAGGATTCCAGTACCTTGTTGAATAGGTAGGGTGAGAGTGGGCAGCCTTGTCGAGTGCCTGATTTTAGCTTCAAGTTTTCTACCATTAAGTTTGATGTTGGCTGTTGGTTTGCTGTATATTGCTTTTAGTAAGTTTAGGTATGGACCTTGGATTCCTGGTCTTTACAAGACTTTTAACACAAAGGGGTGTTGAATTTTGCCAAATGCTTTCTCAGCATCTTGTGAGATGACCATGTGATTTTGTTCTTTGATTTTGTTTATATAGTGGATTATATTGATGGATTTCCTTATATTAAACCATCCCTGCATCCCAGGGATGAAGCCTACTTGTTCATGATGAATGATTGTTTTGATGTGTTCTTGGATTCGGTTTGCAAGGATTTTGTTGAGTATTTTTGCATCAATGTTCATAAGTGAGATTGGTCTGAAGTTCTCTTTCCTTGTAGGGTCTTTGTGTGGTTTAGGAACGAGGGTTATTGTAGCCTCAAAAAATGAGTTAGGTAGTATTCCATCTGATTCTATCTTGTGGAATAGTTTGGAGAGTATTGGTGTTATGTCCATAATAAATGTCTGATAAAATTCTGCACTGAACTCATCTGGACCTGGGCTTTTTTCGGCTGGGAGGCTTTTGATGACTTCTTCTATTTCTTTAGGTGTTATGGTATTATTTAGATGGTTTACCTGGTCCCTGTTTAACTTTAGGATCTTGTATCTGTCTAGGAATTCATCCATTTCCTCTAGATTTTCCAACTTTGTAGAGTATATGCTTTTGTAGTAGGATCTGATGATTTCTTGAATTTCCTCAGTTTCAGTTGTTATGTCCCCACTTTCCTTTCTGATTTTGTTAATTTGTATACTTTCTCTTTACCCTCTAGTTAGTCTTGCTAGGGGCTTATCAATCTTGTTGATTTTTTCAAAGAACCAGCTCTTGGTTTTGTTGATTCTTTCAATGGTTCTTTTTGTTTCTATTTGGTCTATTTCTGCCCTAAGTTTGATTATTTCTTGCCTTCTACAACTTTTGTGTATATCTGCTTCTTTTTGTTCTAGAGCTTTCAGCGGTGCTGTCAAGTTGCTGATGTATGCTCTCTCCAGTTTCTTTTTGGAAGCACTCAGAGCTATGAGTTTTCCTCTCAGTACTGCTTTCATTGCATCCCATAATTTTGGGTATGTTGTGTTTTCGTTTTCACTGAATTCTAGAAAATCCTTAATTTCTTTCTTTATTTCTTCTCTGACCCTGCTATCATTTAACAGAGCATTGTTTAGTTTCCATGTGTATGTGGGCTTTTTGTTGTCTTTGTTGTTGTTAAAGACCAGCCTAAGACCATGGTGGTCTGAGAGGATGCATGGGAGTATTTCAATCTTCTTATATCGATTGAGGCTTATTCTGTGTCCAATTATGTAGTCAATTTTAAAGAAGGTGCCATGAGGTGCTGAGAAGAAGGTATATTCTTTTACTTTAGGGTGATATGTTCTGTAGATATCTACTAATTCCAGTTGGTTCATAGTCTGTGCTAGTTTTACAGTATCTTTGTTCAGTTTCTGTTTCCATGATCTGTCCATTGGTGAGAGTGGGGTATTAAAGTCTCCCATTATTATTGTGTGGGGAGAAATGTATTTTTTGAGCTTTAGTAGTGTTTCTTTTATGAATGTGGGTGTATTTTGAGAATTGAGAGTTCCTCCTGACAGATTTGCCCTGTAATGAATAAAAAGTGTCCTTCCTTATCTTTTTTGATAACTTTTGGTTAGAAATTTACTTTATTCTATATTAGAATATCTACTCCAGCTTGCTTCTTGGGGCTGTTTGCTTGGAAGTTTTTATCCCAACCTTTTACTCTGAGATATGTCTGTCTTTGTCTCTGAGAAGAGTCTCCTGTATGCAGCAAAATGCTGGATTTTGTTTATGTATCCAGTCTGATAGCCTATGTCTTTTTATTGGGGAGTTGAGTCCATTTATGTTAATAGATATCAAGGAATGGTGGTTGCTGTTTCTTGCTATTATTGCTTTTGAAGGTTGAGTTGTGTCTGTGTCTCTTTCTTCTTTTGGTTTTCTTGCTTAGGAGATTTCTTGTTTTTACTAGGATGTAGTTACCCTCATTGTATTGGGTTTTGCACCTATAATTCGTTGTAGTGCTGGGTTTGTGGTCACATATTTTGTAAATTTAGATTTGTCTTGAAATATCTTCATCTCTCCATCTATGGTGATTGATAGTTTTGCTGGGTATAGCAGCTTGGGCTGGCACTTGTGCTCTCTTAGGGTGTGCATGATGTCTGTCCAGGCTCTTCTAGCTTTCATACTCTCTGTTGAGAAATCAGGTGTGATTCTGATTGGTCTGTCTTTATATGTTAACTGACCTTTTCCCCTTACTGCTTTTACTATTCTTTCTTTGCTTTGGGCACTTGGTATTTTGACTATTATGTGTCGGGAGGAATTTCTTTTCTGGTCCAACCTATTTGGAGTTCTGAAGGCTTCTTTTACACTTGTAGTCATCTCATTCTTAAGGGTAGGGAAGTTTTCTTCTACAATTTTGTTGAAGATATTTACTGTGCCTCTTAGTTGATATTCTTCTCCCTCTTCTATTCCTATTATTCTTAGGTTCGGTCTTCTCATTGTTTCCTGGATCTCCTGGACATTTTGGGTTAGGAGCTTTTTGGTTTTGCTTCTTCTCTGACTGTTTTGTCTATGTTTTCAATGTTGTGTTCGGCTCCCGAGTTTCTCTCTTCCATCTCTTGTAGTCTGTTGGAAATGCTTGCATCTGTTACTCCTGATTTCTATTTTAGGATTTCTACTTCTTGGGTTGTCTCTTTTAATGTTTTCTTTATTGCGTCCATTTCTGTTTTAAATTCCTTCTTCCATTCCTTCATCTCTTTGGTTCTGTTTTCTTCTAGTTCTTTGAGTTCTTTAAGTGTTTTTCTTGTTTCTTCTTTAAAACCTTCTAATTCTTTATTCTTTTCCTCCTGTACTTGTTTAAGGATCTCCATCATCATTTTGAGGCAGGATTTTATGTCTGATTCTTCTTTTTCTGGAGTGTTTTTCTTGGGATTCTGTAAACCCCACCTCTCAGTTACCTAGCAACAGCCAGGTATACCCCACCCCTCAATTACCCAGCAGTGGGCCAGGTATGCTCAGCCCCAGTGGCCTGACACTATAAAAGGATTTGCTCCACCCCTCCTCTCTCTCTTGGCCTCTCCTGCCCTTGTGCTCTTGCAGCCTTGCTCTCCCCTTTCCCTTCCCCCCTCTGTCCCATGTGCTCATGGCCGGCCTCTACTTCTCTACTTCTCTCTCTCTCTCTCTCTCTCTGCCTCTACCACCCTCTTAACTCTCCCATGACCTGAATAAACTCTATTCCGTACTATACTGTTGTGTGGCTGGTCCCTCAGGGAAGGGATTCCCAACATGGACCCCCCAGAGGCATCTACCTTGCCCCCAGGCCTCGCCACACCTCCATGGGCCATATGCCCCCCACTCTCTTCATCCTTCCCCTAACATTGGTGCCGTGACTCGGATCGTTATCCTCTCACAACATTGGTGCCCTGTGACTCTTCCTTTCAGTGACTTTTCCTCTCATTTTTGCCCGTCATCTTTTCCTTACAGTTTTGCATTCTGATGTTTGCTATGATGGGAGAACTGTGTTCTAGTGTTGCCAGGTTGTCTTGGTTTCCTTGGGATATGCTCTTTCGCTTTCCTCTTGCCATCTTGTTGTCAGTGATAGCTTCTTGCCTTTCCCTTGTACCTGGCCTGTGTCCCTGGATCTCTGCTGGTCCAGATGGCAGATGGTCCGAGCCCTGTTCTGTGTCCCAAAGTCACTGGGTGGGAACAGAGTTCCCAATACTGGGTTCCTGTTCCCTGGATCAGGCGGGGCAGGGGCGTGCTTTCTGTGCACACTCGGAGGAGATCTCTCTGCCCCCTGGCTATTCAGATCACCCTCTCACCAGGCCTTTATCTCTGGGGCTCCGCTGGTCCAGGTCGAAAAATTTTAATTCAGCAACATAGATGTTCTGGCAAGGGTTCACAACCAAAGGTTGCATGCATTTGATCCCTCTGGCTACATTAAAGATATACCTTTAATCTCAAATAATGACACCAAATTGAGGGGCATACCAAGTAAAGAATCAGAGAAAGATTTGATAGAAAGAGTCAGAGGTAGGGTGTGCCACACTCTCACAAGAACAGACAAGAAAAATAGGCTACTTAAAGAGCAGTGTGTGTTTGTGCATGTGTGTGTGTGTGTGTGTGTGTGTGTGTGTGTGAGAGAGAGAGAGAGAGAGAGAGAGAGAGAGAGAGAGAGAGAGGGAGAGAGGGAGAGAGGGAGAGAGGGAGAGAGGGAGAGAGCGATCAAATCAGTTCTGTGGTATTCAGTCTAGTTCAGAGCAGTTCAGTTCATAGAGCTCAGAGTCAGTCTTTACAAGCAGAGCAATTCAGGTAGAAACCAAGAGAAATTGATTTGAATCAGTCAACCTAGAGTATAGTTTGAGCCAGAACAGCTGAGTTAAGGCAGCCGGAGTGTAGAGTTATATAGTGGATTTATTCAGGAGTAAGTCTCAGGGGCTAAACATTCTATGCCTAGATTACCAGATAGAGGCAGGAAACTTAAGCTGTCAGCATCTGGGCTTGATAATATGAAATTTTATATAGGACAGAAGATTGCAGACCTAGGCCTAGGGGTAGTTAGACAGAAACACTCTGGGTGTAGCCTAAGTCATCTTCATGGGTTTGGCTCTCATTTCATCCTTTCCTCTGAGAAATTAAAAGCAACATTTTCATTTACACTGTATCATGAACAGAGCAGCAATGCACACGGTGAGCCAGTGTCTCTGTAGTGGGATGACATGTCTTTTAAGTATATTCCCCAGAGTGGAATAGCTGGATCTTGAGGTAAATCAAGTCTCATCTTCCTGTAGAAACTCCACACTAATTTGCTTAGGGTCTCTATGTTTTTACTACCATAAACAATGCATACCATTTCTCCTTATCCCACATTCTTGCCAGTACCAGTTGTCACTTGTTTTATTAACCATTATGATAGGAGTGAGGTAAAAATCTCAAAGTAGTTTTGATTTTTATTTTTCTAATGTCTAAGGATGTTAAACATTTCTGTAAATGTTTCACATTCACTTGAGTTTCCTCTATTTAAGATTCTTTGTTTATAGCTGTACCTCATTTCTAAATTGGGTTATTTGTTTCCATTATATCTAATAATTTTTTTTTACTTTTTAAAATATATTTTGAATATTAATCCTTTTTTCAATGTGTAGTATATAAAAATCATTTTGTATTCTGTAGACTGTTACTTGTTTGAATGCCAGTGTCCTTTGCCTTATAGAAGCTTTTCAGTTTCATGAGGTTCCATTTATAAACTCTTAATCTTAGTGAGGGTGTTAATGGTGGTATTTTTTGTTTTGATTTGTTTTTAAGTCTTCTTCAATGTCTATGAATTCAAAGCTGTTGTCCTCTTTCTGATTTACTACATTTAGTTTATCTGATTTAATGTTGAGGTTTTTGATACATTTTGATAGATATCTAATTAGAGACTCTCCTATATCTATCCACTTTGACCAACACCATTTGTTAAAAGAGTTGTCCTTTTTGTCCAGTGTGTAGTCTGGTTCTAAATCAAAATTCTGCTGTCCATAGGTGGGCAAATTTATGTTTCAGTCTTCATTTTGGTTCTAATGATCAAGAAGTCTGTTTCCCAATACCATGCAGAAACCAACTTGAAATCAGAAATGTTAGTACCTTCAGCAGTCCTTTTACTAATCAGGATTTAAAACACTAAGAATTTATAAAGCAGGGGAAGGTAGCTTGTGTCTATAAGCTCAGAGCTCTGGAAATTTGAATCTTGAGAAATTCTGAGGATTCAAGGCCAGTCTGATATACATAATGACCTTGAGGTTACACTCAGTCAATGTGACATGAGGCCATATAGAGAAATAATTATACCTTTAAAAAGATGCCCTTTAAACAAAAAGGAAGAATAAAATACCCTAGAAACAGACTAAATAATGCTTTGTTATCTATAATTTTTAAATGTTGGTGAAAAAGTAATGCCAGCAGCTGATAGACTCTCAGTTACTGACAAAACTTAGCAACTAAGCCAACCAATATACTATAAAGATATGTTGACATTAGAATGGAAACCTGTAGTAATTTTAAGATGGGTACATGGGTATGTATCTACAGGGAATAAAAAATATGGTCACCAGTAAAATTAGATCTGATCAGGGAAAATATTGAGACATGAATGTCTGTGGAGAGCAGGTGTGGCGACAGTCCCAAGATGATGCTTGGGACTCCAGCCTAGTTTTGTGACTAGCACTGACTTCCTCCTGCCCCCGCCACCCCGATATTAGCCACTCCCACCGTGCGAGCTGCTCAGGTGCACCCATGATTCGAGATCAGGATAATAGGACCGCGCTTGGGGGCGGGGAGAAAGAGAAACTGAAAGGGAAACAGAAAGAGAAACGGAAAGAGAGACAGAAGGGACCGAAAGATTTTCACAGGCATGCTGTAAGGTTCCTGAATAAACCGCTTTGAGAAGAACGCTGTGTCGTCGCCCTTTTTCTGCTGGTCGGAGATGGTAGCAACAAATATCTTCACATTGCAAATAGCTCGTGACTCACTCTCACAGATTGTCTTAGTTACTGAATTCGCCTGCATATGTATGCAAATCAACTTCAAAATGGCTAGCCCAAATGATTGAGACTGGAGAATACAGAGTGAACAGACAACACAGAAGTAAGACAACAAAGAAATTGGGCAGCAAATGCTTTTAAAAACTAGCCTTTTTCCCTGGGCCCTACACAAAAATCTTTGCCCCCAACTCAGCAGGAAGCAGTAAGAACAAGACCATCATCCAAGTCCTTGAAGTTGGGGTGGATGGTTTTGGTCCTTTAATTTGTTATGGTTGTTATTATCTAGGGTGGTAGGTTTTTTTTTTGTTGTTGTTGTTGTTGTTTAATTATTGTATAATGATAGAAATTTAAAGTTGTTTGGTTTGAGTTACTGTAAATTGATAGAAATTTAAGGTTGTTTTGTTAAACTATTTTAATTTAATGTACATAAGCCATTTATTTCAATTATGATGCAAAGTTCTAGTTTTATTGCTCATATAATTATTTCTATTATGTGTAGCTTATTAATGTTGGAGAAAAAACACAACGTTTTAAACAAAAAGAGTTATGAAGGAGGATTTTCTGGTTTCTTTGGAAACTCAATTTTGTCTCGTGAATTTTTAATATTTTCCTGAGAATAAATATGTAGTGTTTTGCTGAAAGCATTGCCTGGTGAAGGGGTATGGGATATTTTGCTGGAGAAGACACTTGAGAGGACATGTGATGTTTGGAAAGAGTATAAATAGAATCCAATAGAGAGGGAATGGCACTCTGGCATTGGTTTACCTTGTTTTCTTTGCTGATCCTTGCCTGTCATGACTTCTGGTGGTATTCCGGCTCATTCTTACTGCTTTTATGGACATATGATGATCAACAGAGCCTCAAGGCTTTGTCTCAATCAAGCTGTTGTTACTAAATTATGTTTGACTTTTTCAAGTGGATGGAGCTACCTCTGCTGATTCATGTTTGGCATTTTGCTAGTCAACTTCACTGCTGACAACAAAGACTAGAATCACCCCCAAAGAACTCTTTCTAAACAAAACAGGTCCACAACCCCCATTTACTATTAACTTTTATTTTCCTGTACCTCTGGTTGGTGGTGCTCTAGAAAGGAGTTTGAAGTATTAAAGAACCATAATTAAAGTAGGTTTAAAAATCTAAGCCTACAACCCTGTTTTGAACAATCCATTTTTTTATTCTATTAATGAAGGCTAAAATAAATTTTAAAGACCTTTGAGTTTATCTGATCTCTTAAAATGGAATATGCTAAGTTTCTCATTCTTAGAAGTTCATTTTTTAAATTTATGTTTCTATAAGTAGAAGTTCATCTATGTAATTGAAGTCTTTCTCTTCCTGTGTCTTCAGTGTTTAAGGAATTTAACATGAATCAAAAAGAGGTGACATATCAAGAAATATACAACTTTTCCTTATTTAGTTTGTTTACAAAATGCTAATGCTCAACTTTTTCTACTAGATGAAGGAGAATTGGTCAATGGTTATATTTCAATGTAAAGAGTATGTTTTTGTTCCTAAGACAACTTTTCCGATTCGAATTTTGAATGTTTCTTTATTTGTTTGTTCTTTATCTGCAGAAACACAAAAAAAAAAACATATTCATCATGTTAACTTATAATTGGAGTTTTCATTGGCTATTTAGATGAATAAAATATTTATGCTTGCAATCCTGAATACTTCAATGATTTATCTTCTGAACCTTGTGTTGAAACCTTTTAGTCTATGAAGTCATTACTCTTATGTGTTCATATGTTATAAATAAGAAAACTGAGACTCAGAAAGGTGAAATGCTGTGATCCAGATCGTACGTTTCCCAGTAGAACTGAGATCAACAATCCAATATTTTACTCAGTGTGGTCTCTACTAAGTTGCTTATAAAACAAACCCATTCATATGTCAAGAAACAGTTAAGGTATTTTCCCAAACCAAATAAATTATTTTCATCTTCTTTTTGGGTTTAGTAATGAATCTTCAGATGATTTTGTTTTTATTAAAAGAGTGATCCTACCGACTCCCCCAACAGCACTATCTGTAGCCCGGAACCTTGTAACAAAAGGAGTATTCTTAATTATCTCTGTTGTCTGAACCTGAAATATTTATGTCCTGTCAGTTATTCAAAACTTTATGAAAAATACCATGAACTAATATAAAAAATAAACAGGTGAATTAAAACTAGTGTTGACAAGAACAGCTTCTTTGGAGCAAAATTTCATTCTGGATGAGATATAAAAGTATTTTGCTTAGTCATCAATAATTTATACTCACCACAGAAATAATCATTTTAATTGCCTTATTTTCTTATTTGAGTTGTCAATTTAGTCATATAAATATTTTAATAAGGACCAAAAATTGAGATTAGAAATTTTGATAAAGAGCATTCTGATAAAAATAGTATATGTCTAAGAGCATATGCATCACATTATATTCAGCTTATGAATACTTTCAACAGATGTTATAGCATCATAAAATGCTACAATAAATTTTCAAGTTGGCTACATGATTTCTATTGGAAAATTATAAATTATACAAGCTTATAAAGTGAAGCAATATAGTCATCATCTGTTTTCATTCATCAAAACAATTATAATTCATAAAATTCTATTTTAGTGAAGCAAAACATATGAAATAAGCATTTCTGGAACTTCACTCTGGATCACATTATATTTATACATATATAAGAAATGAAAGAGGAACAACTGATTTTTCTACAACTTTTCTCCATATAAAAGGCTGGGCCCATTTTAACTGGAGTTTCATTCTTTCACTTAGTGTTTATTGAATACTCACAATACAATGGCACTCTATTAAGTACTCTATAATAGCTCAGGGGTTGGGCACGGTGCTTTAAAGGACTTCCAACATTCATAAGCATTGTCTTGCTTTGAGTTATGAGATAGGCAACACTAGTATGAAACTGACTGCCAGCATGGTTAATTATGCTCCCCAAAGTCACAGGAGTGATTGCAAAACCAGAGCTACAAAGCAGTAATGGTAATAATAAAAAGCAGAGAGGTAACAGGCCAGCATGATGCTCATAGAAATATCCCATCAAAAGGTTCTGCTTCATAAAAGTCTTCATTTTAAAGCAGTGTTAAATGGCTTGTTCATACATGGAAGTCACAGCAAACTGGCTCTATCATTAAGATTTAAGTTTCTTTTGATTAATACAGACCAACTTTTTACAATAATAGTCTTTTTTAAAAATGGTTGGCATAGTCTTATATCATGCTTTTCCCTCTACTTGCTGAAATTTAATTCAAAAAACAAGCTTCTTGAAAGGCACCCTAGGAATAAATAGAGTATGTAATGAGCAGCCATTATACATGATTTTTTCACTCGTGTGGAACTCCTATAACCTACTAATGAGTTCACCACTTGTGAGGTACTAAGGCCTTTTGTTTCAACTAGGTTAATCATATTTTATGACCAACCATTATGTCTCTTCTATTCATGTGTACTTCTTCGCTAGGTAAAGAATTCATGTTTTATGGTCCAGTTTATTATTTGACTGCACTTGAAAAATCTATCCTATATGAATATCTTGTTTGATATGCAAAATGCATTAAAGTCTGCCACCTTTACAAACAGACACTAAATGTTATTTTAAATGTATAATTAAGAAAAGAAGAAAAGTGAACATTATGGGGTTCTTAAGTATAATGTTAACACCATAAGGGCGCCAATACTTTTCACAGTGTTGATGGTAATAATGGTTCTTATTTATAAAACCTGTGTGTTTTTTACTCTACATACACAATACCTACATACAAATTCACAAACAATCAAAATATCTACCACTCACCTGAGTCATCAAGGTGACCAGACACAATATTTAAGTCCATTCACAGTTGAATAAACAGGTACAGAAAGAGTGAGTCACTTTCCCATGTGAGAGAGCAGATGAGTGTTGACTCATCCTGGGTAGACTCTGCATACATCACAGATTTTCCTGCTCATTCTTTCCACTGGGTCAGACTTGACTACATGGCAAGGATTCCTTCTCAGTTCCTGCTCCACTGTCTCTCTCTTCATTTCTTTATCTTCTTGCAAAATATATTATTGTTTAGGAGTTGAGGAATCAAATGAAATGTGACAATGTCATTGCTCGCACGTCTTCATAGCTTCCGAGCAAAGTCAGGCAACAAGATACTTAGAAAGAAAACCCTTCCCGAAAGTGATAAGTGCTGGGAATACTGGGGGCTGGGATGTTAAAACATGAAAGGGGGGGCTGGTCGAAAAGGGAAGTGCCTATTTTAAACTGGAAAACCCTTCTGAGGATGATATCTGAGCCGGACTGTGCATGAGGGTGGCTGCCTGTAATCCAGACTCAGGTGTTCCCGACAGAGAGAACTTCAAGTGCAAAGGCCTAAAGTGGGAACAGCTTAGTGAAGCCATTACTAGATGCCGCTGTAGCTGACTTTAGTGAGCTGAGAGCAAAGAAGTGGATAGAAACAGGCTTAGAGAACACAGCAAGCGATGCCTTGAAGAGCCTTTTGGATCTGGGATTCATTCTTTTACTGTTTCACTTTATCATTTAACTGTCCAGGGTATTTAACCTTTTTAACTTTTTATGTGTAATGCCGTTTTCTCACATGTATGTCTCTGTGAGGGTATTAGAGCCCCTGGAACTAGAGTTGCAGAGAGTTGTGAGCTGCCATGTAGGTGCTGGTAATTGAACCAAGGTTCTCTGGAAGAGCAGGTAACTAACCTCTCAGCCATCTATGTCTCCATCCTCCTATACAAGCTATTTTAAAATAAATACATAAAAGTGCACCGTTGCTCTTACCAATGAGGTAATTAGCTTGTTTTACTTTGGCACATGGTTACATTGTGATTCATATTAAGTATATCTATTTAACCAAAGTTCAATGGGAGAACATTCAAAGTTCTTTCATATAGTGTTCTGAGATAAGGCAGTTTATGGTCAAAATATAGTCACGCTGCTTTTATATAAGAGGTCACAGGAAAGGCTTAAACATAGCAAGCTGAAATCTAGTATTCACTCATCAACCTCTTTATCTGCCCACTTTCCCAGCCTTTGGTAGTCAATATTGTTTTCTCAACCCCCATGAGATCACCATCTTTAGACGCCACTGATTCCATTCCATGCATTATTTGTTTCCTTAAACCTATATTACCTCAGGAAGCATAGAGATTTCCGTTTGGGCTCTTGTTGCAAATGACAGAATTCCATTTGTTTCATTTTATGCCTAGATAATGTTTATGCCTGTCACAATTTCTCTACCCAGCCATCAGTTGACCAATAGGTTGTTACAGTTTCTTGTCTATAATAAACAGTATTGTTACTAGCACGTGTTTGCAATGATTTGACATAAGGACTGTATTTACTCTGCATGTACACCTGCTGGGTTACATGATAGTTGCGCTCTAAATTTGGGGGCAAAGTCCCTGCTGAATTCCAGGACGACTGTCCTTACAGAGTGCCACGGCTATGGTTCTTTTCTGTGTCATCAGCAGCAGTCATGACTCTTGATCTTTTATGTAATAAGTTTCTTCCTGGTCTGCAATACTATCTGATTGGTGTTTTGATTTGCATTTTCTCAGTGATTAGTGATCCACTAAACATTCCTTGTAACTGTTAGCCCTGTGTATTTCCGCTTTAGAGAATGCCTGCTTAACGAGTTACCCATTTCAAAATCAGGATATTTATGGTATTTTTATCATTTGAAATTTTTCATTTAATAGTTCTTTGAGAATTTAACTATTATGTACTTTTATTGGATTTTTTTAACTTACATTTCAAATGTTAACGACTTTTCCGGTTTTTCCTCTGGAATCCCCCTATCCCTTCCCCCTCCCCCAAATCTATGAGAATGTTCCCCCACCTACCATCTACCCCCCTCCCATCTCACCACCCTGACCTTCCCCTACACTGGGACATTGATCCTTTACAGGGCCAAGGGCCTCTCCTCTAATTGATGCCCATTAAGGCCATCCTGTGCTACATATGTGGCTGGAGATATGGGCTGCCCCATGTGTGCTCTTTCGTTGGTGGTTTAGTCTATGGGAGCTCTGGGGGTCAGGTGGGTTGATACTGTTGTTCTTCCTATGGGGTTGAAAACCCCTTCAGCTCCTTCAGTCCTTTTTCTAACTTATTGATTGGGAACCCCATTTTCAGTCATTTTTCAGGTTGAGAGCCTCTGACTCTGTATTTCTCATGCTCTGGTAGAGCCTCTCAGGAGACAGCTATATCAGGCTCCCGTCAGCATGCACTTCTTGGTATCCACAATAGTGTCTGGGTTTGATGACTGTATATGAGACAGATCCCTGGGTGGAACCATCACTGGATGATTTTTGCTTCAATTTGAGCTCCACATTTAGTCTCTGTATTTCCTCCTGTGAATGTTTTGTTCCCTCTTCTAAGAACTGAATTCCACTCTTTGGTTTTCCTTCTTTTTGAGCTTCTTGTGGTCTGTGGATTGTATGTTGAACATTCTGAGCTTTTAGGCTAATATCGGTGAGTGTATACCATGTGTGTTCTTTGTGATTGGGTTACCTCTTTCTGGATGATATATTTTGGTTCCATTCATGTGCCTAAAAATTTCATGAAACCATTGTTTTTAGTAGCTGAGTAGTGCTCCTATACCTGATAGAGGGCTAATATCCAATATATACAGACAACTCAAGAAGTTCAGACTCCAGAGCATCAACTAACCCTATTAAAAAATAGGGAAGGAGGTAACAAAAAATTCTCAACTGAAGAATATTGAATGACTGAGAAGCACCTAAAGAAATGTTCAATATCCTTAGTCATCAGGGAAATGAAAACCAAAACAACCCTGAGATTCCACCTCACACCAGTCAGAACTGCTAAGATCAAACACTCAGGTGATTGCAGATGCTGGCAAGGATGTAGAGAAACAGGAATCCTCCTCCTCCTCCATTGTTGTTGGGATTGCAAGATGGTACAATCTTTCTGGAAATCAGTCTGGCAGTTCCTCAGAAAATTGAATATAGTACTACCTGAGGACCCAGCTATACCACTCTTGGGCATATACCCAAAAAATCCTCCAAAATATAACAAGGACACATGCTCCACTACTCCTCCAGTTCTATTCTTACTTTCTTATTCACTCAACTTCATACCTTCTTTAAAAAGAAAAGATAAAATAGAGTAGGTGCTATTTATACACTTTGTGGGGTGTGGCTTTCTACTGGATTGTGGTTAACCCACCATGAGCAACACACACACACACACACACACACACACACACACACACACACACACACACACACACACGGGGTGGGGGACAAGGAAAGAAAAACAAAAAGGGGGAAAGGAAGAAGGAGAGAGAGAGAAGAGAGAGAGAGAGAGAGAGAGAGAGAGAGAGAGAGAGAGAGAGAGAGAGAGAGAGAGAGAGAGAGAGAGAGAGAAAGAGATTGGAGAGAGTAGAGAGGGGGAGAGAACTCTTTCTCTCCCAGTAGGCATAACTTGCCAATAGTTCTTAGCTAGGAGAGGAAACTCATCCTCACTTTCCCCTCTCCATTTTGGGATTTTTTTTTTTTTTTTTTTTTTTTTTTTTTTTTGCTTGAGTGTGAACTGGTCTTATGTATGCTGTCTTGACTGCTGTGAACTCACTAAGAGAAGCTGCCTTAATTTAATGATACACTAGCTCTGGCTCTTAGCATTCGCCTGCCCCCTTTCTTCAGCAATGTATGGAAACAACCAGCCACCTCCACAATGTATTAATATCCATTCCAAACACTGAAATACATAACTGACACCAGTATTGGAGACAAGACCTGCGCCAGAAAGATCATAGACCTAGAGGAGAACCTAGTGTGACTCTGTTAAATGGGAAAAGTATCATTAAAGTGAATTCTAATGAATTAGGAGGTTAGACCCATAGATCAGTGCATATCTCAGCTCTCATCAAAGAATCTTCTTTTTGCAGTATATGGAAATCAACAGAGATTAATAACTAGCATTCAAACCAATAATCCTCCTTTCTTAACTTCTTAAAAATTACTGGCATGGGTAATCTATGCCCAGACTATACAAATAATTTCTTATCAGGATGTATGGAAGGGGGAAGTATAGGAAATAGGAAGAAAGAAAATGGGAAGAAAAGATAAAGGACAGTAAGGAGAGAAGAGGGAAGAGAAAAAAAGAGAAAGCAAACATTGGTAAATTTATTGTGTTAAGTCCAAAGTTAAGAGAATTGTGTTCAGTTCTTTATGATCAGAAGTGATTATTTTTATTTTTTCTTTTTTTATTTTATGTATTTCCATTTCAAATGTTATCCCCTTTCCCAGTTTCCCCCTCTCCCCTCCCTCTCCCCCTGCTTCTATGAGGATGCTTCTCCTCCACCTACCCACTCCCACCTCACTTCCCTGGTTTGAGGCAGTCTACTGAACTAATGGGTCATCAAGAATGTCTAGGCAGAGTAGACAAGGTTCCTATTCTGAGGATATGACTGCTGCCAATTTTTTTTTTCAGATATATCATCTTGTTCAAATGAGTTAATCCTGTTTCTCAGATTATTTTCATGTAAATAGCACTATTAAACCTGTAGTTTTATTCTGCTTAATAAAGAAGTCAAAAGTAAGGATTATATCAATATGCTTGGAAAATATTTTCTTTTTCTCAAAATGTTATATTCAATAATTGAAACTATCGTATTTTACCTGGTCAATGAATTGACACACTAAGAGATTACTTTGAAATTATGAAACTTCCCCATCTTATGTCTGTAGAATTCCTGACATTAGAATCTTTAACATACAAAATGTTTTGTTCATCATTATAGGTTTTATTTTCAGTTTGGTTATTTTCCAAGTAAAATACAATTCCAAGTTACTTGTTTATGAGGAAAGAGAACTGGGCACTTTTTGCACATATAAACCTTTGTTAGTTTTGACAAGTTGAGAGGTACATTGTGCTTAATTCTTGGAATCATTTTCTCAGAGTTCAGACAAAAAAAGGTTTAATGCTGCTAATCTGTCAGTCTTAAATCTCGTGGGACATCATCCTTTCACCCCCTCTCTCTTGATTTTTTTTCCGAATAAATAATTATATGATTTTTGTTCCTGATGCATACATTGATTAAGTCAAAGCTCTCTGAAAGAAAAAAATTTACATGGCAATGAGTTGCATAGTAGGTTTTAGTGTTGCTTTGAGATAATAAATAGAAGGTATCATGGCTTCCAGCCAAGTCTTACAAAAATAAGACAGAGTGCCAGTTTCAAGCTGATGCTGCTTTTTATACAATTTCCTTTTTTTCTTTCTTTTTTTTCTTTCTTTCTTTCTTTTTTTTTTTTTTTTTTTTTTTTTTTTTTTTTTTTTTGTTTCTTAATGTATATTGTCTGAGTCACTACAAATTTCCCTCAGACCTGGATCAATAGTTTTCTTTTGGTTTAGTTTTCTTTCTTTTCTTCTTCTTTTTTTTTTTAATTTAACAACTTTATGTTAAAAAACAAACATAAATGTACAGATTTTAAAAGGATTTTTGCATAACAGTATATGAATACATTTTTGTCAGTACTTGATTTTTTTAAAGGTTTGATAGTATGCCTTAAAAAAACTAGTTTGATACTAGTTACAATGAGCATAAAGTACATGTTAAACAAGATGTAACCTGGAAATAGTCAAAGTTTTCTTGGTGTGAAAAGATTAAGCATAATGATTTTTCTATTTTTTTTTTTTTTTTGACCTTTGTTTTTCTTGAACTTCATATAGTCTGTAAGTTGTTTCTGGGGTGTTCAGAGCCTTCTGGGGTTAGTATCCAATTATCAGTGACTGCATATTATATCTGTTCTTTTGTGACTAGGTTACCTCACTCAGGATGATATTCTCTAGATGCATCATTTTCTTAAGAATTTCATAAAGTCATTGTTTCTGATAGCTGGGTAGTACTCCATTGTGTAAATATACCATGATTTTTGTATCCATTCATTTACTAAAGGACATCTGGGTTCTTTCTAGCTTCTGGCTATTACAAATAGGGCTGCTATGAACATTGTGGTGCATGTGCCTTTGTTGTATGTTGGAGTGTCTCTGGAGTATATGCTCAGAAGTGAAATAACTGGGTCTTCGGGTAGTACTATGTCCAATTTTCTGAGGAACTGCAAGACTGATTTCCAGAGTGGTTGTACCAGTTTACATTCCCACCATCAGTGGAGAAGTGTTCCTCTTTCTCCACATCCTCTCCAGCATCTGCTGTCATTTGAATTTTTGATCTTAGCCATTCTGACGGGTCTGAGGTGGAATCTCAGGGTTGTTTCGATTTGCATTTCCCTGATGGCTAATGATGTTGAACACTTCCTTAGATGCTTCTCCGCCATTCGTTATTCCTCAATTGAGAACTTTTCGTTTAGCTCTGTACCCCATTTTTAATAGGGTTGTTTGATTCTCTGGTGTCTAACTTTTTGAGTTCTTTGTATATTTTGGATATTAAGCCTCTATCAGATGTGGTGTTGGTAAAGATTTTTCCAAATATGTTGGCTACTGTTTTGTTTTCTTGACAGTGTCCTTAGACTTACAGAAACTTGGCAATCTCATTAAGTACCATTTGTCGATATTTGACCTTAGAGCATGAGCCATTGGTGTTCTGTTCAGGAAATTTCCTACTGTGCCTATGTGTTCTAAGGTTTCCCCTACTTTCTCTTCTAATAGTTTCAGTGTACCTGGTTTAATGTGGAGATCTTTGATCCACTTGCACTTGAGCTTTGTACAAGGAGATAAGAAAGGGTCTATTTTCATTCTTCTGCAGGGTGAGTGCCAGTTGGACCAACACCACTTGTTGAACAGACTGTCCTTTTTCCAATGAATGTTTTCAGTTCCTTTGTCAAAAATCAAGTGAGGGCTCATTTCTGGATCTTCTATTCTACTCCATTGATCCATGTGCCTATCTCTGTACCAGTACTATGCAGTTTTTAACACAATTGCCTTGTAATATAGCTTGAGGTCAGGGATAGTGATTCCCACAGATGTTTTCTTGTTATTGAGGATGGATTTTGCTATTGGACGTCCTTTCTTATTCCAGATGAAATTGCACATTGCTCTTTCCATCTCTATGAAGAATTGGGTTGGAATTATGATGTGGATTGCACTGAATCTGTAGATTGCTTTTGGTAGGATGGCCATTTTTACAATGTTGATCCTTCGAATCCATGAGCATGGGAGATCTTTCCATTTTCTGAGATCTTCCTCGATTTCTTTCTTTAGAGATTTGAAATTCTTGTCATACAGGTCCTTCACTGACTTAGAGTCACACCAAAGTATTTCATATTGTTTGTGACTATTGTGAAGGGTATTTATTCTCTAATTTCTTTCTCTACATGTTTGTCATTTGAGTAGAGGAAGGCTACTAAATTGTCTGAGTTAATTTTATATCCAGCCACTTTGCTGAACTTGTTTATCAGATGTAGAAGTTCTCTGGTGGAATTTTTGGGGTCACTTATATACACTATCATGTCATCTGCAAACAGTGATGTTTTTACTTCTTCATTTCCAATTTGTATCTCTTTGTTTTCCTTTTGCTGTCTAATTGCTCCAGCCAGGACTTCCAGTACTATGTTGAATAGATAGGGGGAGAGTGGGCAGCCTTGTCTAGTCCCAGATTTTAGTGGGATTGCTTCAAGTTTCTCACCACTAAATTTGATGTTGGCTGTTGGTTTGCTGTATATTGCTTTTATTATGTTTAGGTATGGGCCTTGGATTCCCGTTCTTTTCAAGACTTTTAACATGAAGAGGTATTGAATTTTGTCAAATGCTTTCTCAGCATCTAGTAAGATGACCATGTGATTTTTTTCTTTGAGTTTGTTTATATGGTGGATTGCATTGATGGATTTCCATATATTAAACCATCCCAGAATCCCAGGGATGAAGCCTACGTGATCATGGTAGATGATCGTTTTGATGTGTTCTTGGATTCGGTTTGCAAGGATTCTGTTGAGTATTTTTGCATCAATGTTCATAAGTGCGATTGGTCTGAAGTTCTCTTTCCTTGTAGGGTCTTTGTGTGGTTTAGGAAAGAGGGTTATTGTAGCCTCAATAAATGTGTTAGGTAGTGTTCCATCTGATTCTATCTTGTGGAATTGTTTGGAGAGTATTGGTATTATGTTGTCAATAAATGTCTGATAAAATTCTGCACTGAACCCATCTGGACCTGGGCTTTTTTAGGTTGGGAGGCTTTTGATGTCTGCTTCTATTTCTATAGGTGTTATAGGATTATTTAGTTGGTTTACCTGGTCCTGGTTTAACATTGGTATCTTGTATCTGTCTAGGAATTCATCCATTTCCTCCAGATTTTCCAACTTTGTGGAGTATAGGCTTTTGTAGTAGGATCTGATGATTCTTGAATTTCCTCAGTTTCAGTTGTAATGTCTCCACTTTCCTTTCTGATTTTGTTAATTTGGATACTCTCTCTTTGTGCTCTAGTTAGTCTGGCTAAGGGTTTATCAATCTTATTAATTTTCTCAAAGAACAAGCTCTTGGTTTTGTTGATTCTTTGAATGGTTCTTATTGTTTCTATTTGGTCAATTTCTGCTCTAAGTTTGATTATTTCTTGCAGTCTACTCCTCTTTGGTGTATCTGCTTCTTTTTATTCTAGAGCTTTCAACTGTGCTGTCAAGTTGCTAGTTTATGCTCTCTCCAGTTTCTTTTTGGAAGCACTCAGAGCTATGAGTTTTCCTCTTAGTGCTGCTTTCATTGCATCCCATAGGTTTGGGCATTTTGTCTTTTCATTTTCAATAAATTCTAGAAAATCCTTTATTTCTTTCTTTATTTCTTCTTTGACCATGATATTCTTCAATACAGCATTGTTTAATTTCCATGTGTATATGGGCATTTTGTTGTCTTTGTTGATATTAAAGACCATTCTTAGACCGTGGTGATCTGATACGATGCATGGGAGAATTTCAATCTTCTTTTGTCTATTGAGGCTTGTTCTGTGACTGATTATATGGTCAGTTTTGGAGAATGTGCTGTGAGGTACTGAGAAGATATATTCCTTTGGTTTAGGATGAAATGTTTTGTAGATGTCTATTAATTACAATTGGTTCATAACCTCTGCTAGTTTCATTGTGTCCTTGTTCAGTTTCTGTTTCCATGATCTGTCCATTGATGAGAGTGGGGTTTTGAGGTCTTCCACTATTATTGTGTGGGGTGTAATGTATTTTTTTTTTTTTTTTTTGAGCTTTAATGGGGCTTCTTTTATGAATATGGGTGTTCTTGTGTTTGGAGCATATATGTTAAGGATTGAGAGTTCCTCTTAACAAATTTTCCCTGTGTTGAGTAAAAAGTGTCCTTCCCTATCTTTTTTGATGCCTTTTGATTGAAAATCTACTTTATTTGATATTAGAGTGGCCACTCCATCTTACTTCTTGGAGCCATTTTTGGCTTGGAAGTTTTTTTCCCAACTTTTACTCTGAGATAGTGTCTGTCTTTGTCTCTGAGATGAGTTTTCTGTATAAAGCAAAATGCTGGATTCTGTTTATATATCCAGTTTGATAGCCTATGTCTTTTTATTGGGGAATTGAGTCCATTTATGTTAACCGATATTAAGGATTATGTTGCTGTTTCCTGCTATTTTTGTTCTAGAGGTAGAATTGTGCCTGAACATCTTTCTTCTTTTGGTTTTCTTGCTTAGGAGATTTCTTGTTTTTACTATGATGTAGTTCCCCTCATTGTATTGGGTTTTCCACCTATAATTAGCTGTAGTGCTGGGTTTGTGGTCAGATATTGTGTGAATTTAGTTTTGTCTTGGAATATCTTGGTCTCTCCATTTATGGTGATTGAGAGTTTTGCTGGGTATTAGCAGCTTGGGCTGACACTTGTGTTCTTTTAGGGTCTGCATGATGTCTGTCCAGGATCTTCAAGCTTTCATAGTCTCTGTTGAGAAGTTGGATGTGATTTTGATTGGTTTGCCTTTATATGTTATATGACCTTTTTCCCTTACTGCTTTTAGTATTCTTTCTTTGCTTTGGGCATTTGGTGTTTTAACTATTATCTTTCTGGAGGAATTTCTTTTCTGGTTCACTCTATCTGGAATTCTGTAGGCTTCTTTTATGCTCATGCTCATCTCATTCTTAAGGGTAGGGAAGTTTGCTTCTACAATTTTGTTGAAGATATTTACTGTCCCTCTTAGTTGATATTCTTTGCACTCTTCTATTCCTTTTATCCCTAGGTTTTGTCTTCTCATTGTGTCCTGGATCTCCTGAATATTTTGGTTTAGGAGCTTTTTGGTTTTTGCATCTTCTCTGACTTTTTTTCTATCTTTTCCATGTTGTCTTGAGCCCCTGAGATTCTCTTCCTTCTCTTGTAGTCTGGTGGAGATGCTTGCATCTGTGACTTCTGATTTCTTTTTTAGGTTTTCTACCTCCAGGGTTGTCTTTTTAGTGTTTTCTTTATTGTTTCCATTTCCATTTCAAATTCCTTCTTCAATTCCTTCATCTCTTTGGTACTGTTTTCCTCTAGTTCTTTGATTTCTTTGAGTGTTTTTCTTGTTTTCTCTTTAAAAGCTTCTATCTCTTTATGCTTTTCCTCCCATTCTTGTTTAAGGATCTCTATCATCATCTTGAGGTATGATTTCGGTCTGAGTCTTCTTTTTCTGGAGTGTTTGACATTGTGCTGTTTGCTGTGATGTGAGAGCTGGGTTCTGGTGTTGCCAGGTTGTCTTGGTTTCCATTGGGTAAGTGCTTTTGCTTTCCTCTTGCCATCTTGTTGTCTGTGATTGGTTCTTGTCTGTCCTGTGGACCTTGCCTGTGTCCCTGGATCTCCGCTGTTCCCAGTGTCAGATAACCTGAGCATTTGGTCTGCACACACAGGCCCTCTGGATGGAAACCGAGTCCCAAGGCAGAGTTCTTGCTCCCCTGAACCAATGGGTTAGTGGCGCTTTGTGCGTGCTCGTCCCAATCCTTTCTGCGCCCCAGCTACTCGCTGCATAGTCTCACCAGGCCTATGTCCCTGGATCTCCCTATACAATTTCTTTTGGGGTTAGTAAATCTATATAGGAATAACAACTGAATCCTCTAAACTTGAGGCAACAAAGTAGTTAAAAAAAGAAGTCCAAGATACCACACGTCCAAGTTTAAGGTCAAGGAGAGTGAAAAAGTAAAGCATATAGATCCATTAAGCATCCCTGTTTATCTGGTTTCTTGTAACCCTCTATATTGTATGTGAATTTCTATGACATTGCTGTCTACATTCCTCACATGAATTACAAAAGAGGATGTTGTCTAGTATTGTATTCCGTCTTATCACGTCTGCAAATATCACAAGTCACTTCTCTGATTGTATGTGCTTTGGTGGGAAAAAGTCATGTAATATTGGGAATTTCAAGAGTGTTGTTTATCTTCAAGGACAGATTTAAACACAGAGATGCAAAGCCTGGATAAGTCTCTGAAAACAGACAGCCAATGACTTGTATACAGAAAAGCTATTATTTAGAAAATGCTTTGAGTGGGTGAATTGCAAATGCCATTCTGATATGTAATTATTGTAAGCGTATCTCTCTCTTCATGTCCCATGGATCCAGTGCTGTCTTAAGTATGCTTACGAGCTAGACTTCACAACAAGTTTTCCAGGAGATCCTTAACATGCCACCAATATTTAGGAAAGAGTGAGCCGCAGTATTAATGAGTTGCTTGCCCCTTCCCCTTAGGGGTGAGTATTTATTGATTCTGACAGAGGCACAGGGAGTTGAGGGATAGAGAGAACAGGCACATAGCTCACCTGGCTTTCTGACTTAATTTGTTTGTAAAGATGGATTAATACTGATAGGGAATAAGGCTGTTCAGGAATGATATGACAGAAGGCTATAATGGTCACAGGAGAGCATCAACCAAGATTCCACTTTTCGGCTGGGTGCTATTTTTACAATCTAGGAATTTAAGCACACATAAGCTATTTTAATAGCATGCATATGAATATATTCAGAAAGTCATACGCAGTTTACAGCCTGAAAACAAGGTTTGCCTAACTAGTGGCACTGTGAGTTTGGTTTCATTTGTGGGGTCAGGAAAAAAAATCAGATTATATTCTTAGTTTAATGTATCATCAGTAATAAAGCATTCCTGGCTTTGGATAAAAGATGTCACCTTTATTATACATATATGAAATCAATAGAATAAGCCAGAGTCTTTTAACAGTTATGTAGACTCAAGGAATAAAGTAATAACAAATATTTGTCTACCACATAAATGATTCTAACATGATCCAGAAAAGAAGAGACAACAGGGTAGGGCTATTAGTTTGCTGTTTTTGTTGTATGTTGGTTTTGTTTTCCAAAGCATCCTGTGATCCAAACCAAAAAAATGTTAAAATTAAAATTCTATTACTGTCATCTTATCTCATGTGTTTTTCATCTTCTCTTGTTTTGATGGTATAAAATATACCAGACTGAACTCTATATAATGAATTAGGTCACTGTGGGGCTTATGCTAACTTCTTGGAGCTGCTGAAACAAAGAACCACAAACTGGACAGTTAAAAATAATGGAAATTTATTGTCTTAATTCTATAGGTTATAGTCTGGGATTAAAATGCAGCAGAGAGCTTACCTCCTTTGGAGTCAGCTGTGGTGGTATTTTGTCCTATTGCAGCTGCTGACATTTGCTAGCAAATCATTGACTGATATGCCAAGGATTATGGAAACTTCAATGCAGTCTTTGTCTCTGTGGTCACTTGCAGGCCATTTCCACGAGTGCCCCTTTCCCGGTGATAAAGCTTAAGTGTCCACTGCTCCTGTATACCCTCATCTGGATTGTCTAAATCAGTAAGCACCCAGTTTCCAAATATACACATAATTAAAGGCACAGGGATTAAGACTTCAATCTGTTATCTTGGAGGATACAGTCAAATTTACAGCTCATCTCAAGTGTATCCCACAAGTTTGATGTGCTATTTTCCTGCTACAGGTTGAGAAACACAGCCATGCAAGTCAGCTTGCAAGTTGCTTAATTCTGGGCCAATATTTCAATCACTCCATCCTTTTTCCAAAATAATGCACCTTTTCCCTCAGTGATGTTTTATGATTTTTGGAATATTTGATAACAGTTACTTACTGAATTTCTAAAATCATCAGAATTTTGTCATCTAACTACTTATGAGTCTAGTTTCCCCAAATGCCCAAATTTATGTCTCAAGTTACTGTTAATCCTAAAATTCTGAAGAAAAGACAGTTCCACAGTTTGAGTCAAACTTCAAGCAAACTCTGATCATGTCTACTCTGAGATCCCAGTAAATGGCCTCAATTCAGGTTTTGCAGGAGCTGAAAAAAGTAAATCCTCAGTTCACTGCAATTCCCATCAAGTCCAATCAGATGCAAGTACACACCCTGTTTGATATCCAGCCTGTGTGCTCCCTTGCTTACATGAGAACAAGCACATCTTGTGTAATCAGTTCAAACAGTTTGTGTGGGGGAGTGAAAACTTGTGACTTTGTGATTTGCCAAGAACTCAAAACTGTCAGCATTTCAGGACATTAGCTTATCCTTGGGAGGTGGAGCTCAAAATGCTAACTTTGACCTTTATAGTTACCATATTGTAACGTTGTAAGTCAGACTTCAAACCTCTCTGTACTGACGCCCTGAAAAATAAGTTTCCAGTGCTGTAAAAACTATTGTTTGGCCTTATTCCATCCAATATTCATATAAAACAAGGTCATTAGCATCATATGAGACCAGCAAGTTATATAACTTTTTCTAAAATATTAGATGCAGAAAACTCATGTCTTCAAATGTTCCTTTAAACCAAACACATGGCCTATTTTTCACAACCTTTTGGCACAATGGACAGATTGACTTCTTCTTATCTTGCAGTTGAGTTATATTTATCTGAGAATGTGTAAAGATAGAGCAATTTTGTCTTTAAGATGGTTTATTTCTCCATTATTTTTTCTAATATCTATAATTTCCAGTTTAATAGATACAGTTTGGCTAAGTGTGTTAGTGCACACCTGTAATCCCATCATCCTCAAGACACACACAAAAAGTGACATTTTATAGCTATTATTCTCAGGTTTCATTGTTTACAGGAACCTTGAGAAACAGTTGACTTCGTTCTAAAACGAAGAGTTAGCTTTTAAATATCCTCCTCTCTTGTAATTCTAATGTTCTTCCATATGATCTAATCCTCTGCAGGAGCTTGAGTAGACCTTGTTTCTTCTGACCTAAAATCCATTTATGTGAAAAATGAAATCCTTATACTGTCACAGAGCCCCAACAAGTTGTTTGTCTGAGTGCCGCCCACCTATACATCACCTTGATAGAATTCTCCTTGCTATGCTTAGGCTATAGGAATTACCACCCCCTCAGCCATCCTCTGTGCATGCCCTTTCTTCAGCCTTTTCATGGCCCTCTTGAAATTATTCAACCTTCAATTCATGATTAGAACAATCTTGGTTCTGGGAGACTATTTTGTTTTCTTTTATCTTTACATAGAAAAGAGAGAAAGGAGAAAGAAGAATAAAAGTAAAAGTAAGGAAAGGAAAGATAAGAAGAAGGGGAAAGGGGAGAGGAGGAAAGGAAATGAAAGGGAAAGCAAAGAGAAAAAAGCAAAGAGAAGGGAAAATGGAAGGAAAAGAAAGGAAATAAGGGAAGGGAAGGGAGGGGAAAGAAAGGGAAGACTGGGAGGGAAGGGAGGGCAGGGGAGGGGAAGGGAAGGGAAGGGAGGAGAGGGAAGGGGAGGCAAGGGGAGGGAAAGGAAGGAAAGGGAAGGGAACAGAAAGGAAAAAAATGAGTGTGAACAGGAAATTATCAGTTCCATGATACTGGAATTCCAGTATCCAAAACTGTGAGCATATATGCTTGCTGTTTAGACAGCCTGAGATTGTCATTTATACCACGCAAGCCAAACAAGACAGACATTTCCTCTTATGTTTCATTAATCACCACTTCTTGCTTTGTTTATTTTTAAGAGTATTTTAACACTGTAACATGTAAGTTAGTTGCTTACATGTTGGCTTAATAATTAGTTTCCCCTCTATCAGCTTCATTAATTTATTATTTAAGACAGAGTTTCATTTTATAACCCTCCCTGACCCAGAACTTCTTATGTAAATAAAGCTAGCCTAGGACTCAGAGAGACCCACTAACCTTTGCTTACTGTACTGCTAGAATGAAAAGCAACCCCCTCCCCCTGCTTGATATAATAGATTTAAACAGATAACTTTCTTTCATTTCTGAAGAAGCAATTTTAGAAATCAAGAAGAAATGTATAAGTATCAAATTATTCCTATTTCTCATAGGTTTTTAAATTTTTAATATTGATATAAGTATTGTATGTAATGGCTCAATTGCATATATATGGTAGGGTTGGACTGTGGCTACTTTCTTTTGTACCATCAGAGATTCAAAATTGTTAATCAAAATTACTAATTTGATATTATTCTATAAAATGTATCCCAATTGCTGTTTCTTATGATTTCAATATGATAAATAAATGCTATACAAATGAATTGGCAAGCAAAGTATATGCATTCATTTACCTTTTCTAAATATCACTTTCAACCCTGTAGGACAATGCTTAACAAACAGGGACTTTTGGATATGCTACCTTGCTTTGACACAGAGCTATTTAGACATTCCCTTTTCTGTATGTAGGAGACAACACTTTTCTCACTGGGAACTCTGAGAATGGTTGCCTATAAAATGGTTTGCATGTCATAAGTATCCAGCCAGTCCTCACTGAACTTAGTTATCAGGGAGCCTAGTAAACCAGATAGTAATCCGCTATCCCTTCTACCTCCTTTGTCGAATAATTCCCAACAGCATCAGAAAGGCCATCTCAGGATAATATTCTCAGGAAGCTATGGCACATACACAAAATTTAAATGTGTTTGGTAATAGCTAGCAATCCAAAGAATTTGCTTCTTGATACATCCAAGTACAGAATCTCCATTGGTGCTTAGAAAATAATTGCAACAAATCTCAGGGGTAGTTCTTGATAGATGCTAAAGCCTTTATGTGACCTATCCATATTGGATCACACAATAGTTCCTTTTACCTTATTACAGTATACTTTATTTAATTTTACCTGCAGGGGTCACTGGTGTCACAGGGTGATATCTATCTGTTTTGATGGGCAATTATGTGCTGGCAGGTAATGTATTATAGGAATGAGGTAATATATTCGTACAATTTACTATTCAGTAAGAATTCATTAACATAAAGATTATGACCTAGAATATACCCTTGGGAAACTTTCATGTTGATATGCTCTTATTTGGAAGGTGAGTCACTGTGTTTGCTACAGGAAAATAGTTGACAGTGACTTCATTTTAAACTTTTTATTGGATATAACTGTGGGATTGAATCAAAATACTCTGAAACAAGGGAAAAGTGAGTAGTTAAAAAATAAATAAATAAAGCCTATATTCTTTAATGTTATAAGGGATATAAGAAAAATTCATTATGTAAACATGGGTGATAACAAATGTATATTTTATATCTTACTAGTAAATTTTAAACAGTAGCCTTCATTTCACCTATTGTTTTTATATTATAGGAATAAAAAGACAGTTTCTGTGAGCTCCTTAAATAAAAATGTGACAATTAAATGTGATATTTTACATTATATTTTAGTTCTATTATATGTATAGATTCTTTGCTGAAGCATCAAATGTTGATTCTAAAATAATTTTGTATTATGTGGAGATGAAAATTTAGCTTTATTTCTTCCTTTGACTAATCAATTGCTAAGATACATCGATAAGAAGTGAATTGAACTGAATTCAATCCAATTGTTTTTCTAACACAGACACACACACATACACATACACACTGGTTGAGGAGAATATGCCCTTTTTAGGGATCTTTGTTGAGAGAGAGTAGAACAGGAGATTCATTATTGATATGTTTGTTGTTCAGGGAAAAGGGAAAAAAAGATAAATAGACCCAAAGAAGGAAAAACATTTGATCACTTCATACTAATTGACAAATACAATCAACTCACAAAGTGTATTCCTAAGATTCTTCAATTTTTTTATTCCAAGCCTGAATTGTCAATGAATCATCCACAAAACTTCTGCAACTTTGCCATTCTTTAGAGCCGAAGTCATCAAGTTCTTGAAAAATTAAGAGAATTTTCAGACTTAGTTTTTAATATTTTTGAAACTTCTTTATTACCTTTTTATATTTCCATATGAAAGATGAAACATTGTTCTGAATTTAAATGCAAGTGAATTAATTCTGGGAAAAAAATCACGCTTGAACTAGAACTGCAGATGTTTGACAGACATTGGAAAGTGATTCTTACCGCACTCTGAAAAAAAGAACCACAGTTAGTTCTAGGATTCACATCTAGTTACTTCTCAGACCAAAGGGGCTTTGTTTGCTGTGGTTTCTATAAGGCATTTAGCATCCAATAGTCAAGGGGTAATTTTACCAACTCCAAAGAGCAATGTGACATATTATGCAGTCATCACAGTCAAAATTACCAAAGATCATTACCCTGAAAATCAAATTTTTTACTTAAAAAAAATTAAGACTTTCACTATTTTGAAAAATGTGCATTGTCTTATACATTAAAGATTAAATATATTTGAGACAAAAGTATATTTGTTTCTTTTAGTGTTGTGTTCTAGTTTTGAATACATAGAAATTTAATCATATTTTTAGTTTATTGAAGCTGTGGTAGCAAAAAAGTTATAATTTTAGTTTCATATGTCATGTGTACTCTGAAAGCTTAGATTTTGATAAATTATAATTCCTTGGAGATGAATTATTTTTAACAAGTATAATAAGTAATTATTATTGATGGTATGTCACATTCTAATCTCTGCTTAAAGATAATGCAAAAAATGATCTTTCTCTTAATTAATTTATAGTTTTTCAATAAAATACAAATTAAAAGAAAAAAATGGTCTTTGTAATACCATGTGAATGGGTTCATTAGGGATTAAATACAAGTCAGAATTTGCTATGATCAGGAAGACCCTTATCTCTGTAAGCCATGAAAAACAAAACGTTCTTGTAAAAATATTGTGTAAAACCGAACGTATGGATGATTTATGAGAACTATAAACTTATGCCTTTGGATTGTACCAGTCTGTCTTCTTCATTCTGAGATGAGGAAATCTGGATAAAGATGAGAAGAGACACACAGAGGAGGAAGGACTGAAACTGGCCATCCTGCATGTCAGACTACTGAGGGGGAAGTCAAGGGTAGCAGGCCTTGTTGACTTTCATACCCACAGGAATTTCCCCACCTCCCTGCTTCCACTCCAAGCTCTGTTACCCAAAGGACGTTTGTTTCCAGAAGTGCTTTTGATCTGTGACTAACTTACTTGAACGCTTCTTAAAGCTCTTTAAGACCTGAACTTCTTACTGCTTTCCTGCTTCTCCGTATCTTCTGAACCCCCAGTGTAAACAAGCCCTCCTGGCCTCCACAGACAAGCTGAATCTTGAGGACCGCTTGCCTTAATGTGTGTCCCCCTCTTACTTCAGGCTCTCTCCTCACCCACCTTGTCAACTGTAAATTCAACCCCACATTCTGCTTTCAAGACTCTTGACCTCTCCCATTTACAATGGAGTCTCTTATGCCCAGCACACTGTCTCTGGTCTGGTTTGCATTTCTGTTTTCTCCAGGATATCAAATGGTCATTGAAGAAGCAGATCTACTTACTGTATTTTTACTGTTTGTAGTACCTTAAAACCTTATGCATAGCTAGCAAGAAGTGGCGGTGGCACTGTACTGTATTATTGACAATGACAATGCAGGTAGTCACTGGTGTGCATGAAGTACTTTCTCAGCCTCAGACACTGATCTGAGAGCCCACCGTGGATGGAGTCAGGATTTTAAAACTAGGCTGTCAGCTCTAAAGGATTTCTTCTAACTCTATAAGCTCTGTTACCTCCTAAGACTGAGCTGTGATTCCACCTCTTAGCAACCAAGTGATCTTGGTGCTTCAGAGATTCATGTGTAGATTAAAAACATTGATAGTATTTAGCTGATAGTTTTACAATTAGATTAACCTCAGTAATTCATGGTAATAATTTTGAGCAGTGCCTTGCCCATGGCCTGATGGGTGGAAGTTTTCTAACTATTAGTTAGTTTTAAGATTTAGTTGACTGAATTAATTCAACCCTCTTGGGCAAAACATTTCTTTCTTTCATACCTCTTATCAGAATACTACTCTAGTTGTAAAAAATATGGCTTATAGTTAACTTCCTTTGTGAAATCATTCCAATACTATTTCATCACAGTGACATGTGGCAGTTGTATGAGACGGATAATCGACTATTCTTTGATAACATGATAAACAATTATAAGGACTCCTGAAATTTTTCCTATGATAACAACAAAACAGGATCATCAAACATTTGAGGAGGAATGGCAAAGAATATAAACCTGGACCCCCTCTCAGACTTTTTAGTGGAATTCCACAATTTTGTGCAGACTGCCAATTTTTCCTTGCTACTGTGAGAGGTATGTGGGAAAAAAATGTTAACTCAAAACACATATGTGTGGATTTCGTAGCAAAGTTGGTCTGGTTTCACCAGTAATTTTGTTGTTGTTTAATTTTGTCTTACTTTGTTTTCAAGACAGGGCTTCTCTGTGTAGCCTTGGCTGTCCTGAAACTCATCTTCAGACCAGGCTAACCTTGAACTCAGAGATCCTCCTTTCTCTATCTTCCAGCACCTAGGATTAAAGGTGTGTACCACCAGCACCTAGAGCTGTTTTCGACAGTCTTGTGGGCACAGCTGACCAAGTCTTGGGAATCATTGGTTAGTAAAGAACAGGCTTCATTTTATATATAGAATGTCTCAGAACCTTTCTTAATCAGCCATTTCCTTTTCAAGTACACAGCATATATTTTAGATGCATAGTATTCTGGGTTTGTTAAAAGTCTCACAGAAGGATATATGATAATAGAATCTATTAGAATGTCAAATCTATTCTCGAAATTTAACCCAGAAGGAATTTCTTCTCTAAACTTCAAATTCTAATTAATTTTAAGATAAACAACACTCACCAGAATGAAGAAAAGGCAGCATAAGCAATATCACCTTCTTTTGTTGAAATTGGCATTGATTAATTAGGTCTTCTAAAGAAGGCCTCTCTTTGCAGTATTTTGTCCAGGGATAATCTCAGATATATATGTTAAAACAGAAGCAAAGCAACTGGTACACATAGCATTTTCCATGTTAACATCCACGTTAGCTAGTGTGGGGCCTATCAGCCACCTCCCAGGCATATTCTAGAAATGACAGAGACAACAAGGGAACATCCCAAAGGAACTGTTGATAATGTGACTCAAGGCATGTGTGTGCATAACTACGGCCAAGGAAAGCAGCTTATAGCTACACTCAGGAATTAAACCCTGTCATCTCGCAGGTGTTAGGTTGTGTACACTCAACCAAAACAGCAGACTCACTTTGCCTTTGAGACCCTATAACTTTTGTTTTTATTTTACCCCTGTAGTTCACATGGCCCAGGCACAATGACTTTATCTGATTTTACATCTCAATACCAAAACACTGGGAAGAGGCTACCACAGAAATCTATTGAATTAGGGAGGAAGTGAAAATAAACAAGACTAGAGGAATTTCTAAAAGACTTAGTGAACCCAAGTGCTAGACAAGTATATGCAAGTTCAGAACTAGAACAAAAAGCTCTTCTACACTAGATTCTATTCATGAAGCATTTGCCATGAAGCATTTCCTGAAGAATTTACTTAATTGATCTGAGAGTAACACAAGAAAAATAAGCATTTTATTTTTTTAATAAAGAGGCATTTGTTGTGTTTTTAATTTTTTTCTGAGCTAGGATTATACTGCACATCCCAGGCTTGTCTTTTTTTATCTATCTGGTCTGTGCTGTCCTCAAACTCATAGCCCTCCCGTATTAGTCTCCCGACTATGTTGGGTTGAAGGCACTGAGCAACAGAAAGCTTATTTAAGGGAAAAAAAAAATCTGATACAGCCTGAAAAAGAAAGGTCAATAATTTTAAATGTAATTTATAGTTATTAGATTTTGAAAGATGAATAAGTACTAGACATAAGAGAACAGTAGAAAGGTTAGAAAATAGTTGAAATTATTCAAGTCTCAGAGTCAATCCCACCTAGGATGTGTCTTGCATTATGGTTCTCTACCAGTTTCTTAGCTCTCCAGCAATAAATACCTTAGTCTTTTCAGAGACACTTATGGTCCTAATGCTACATTCCTAATATTAGGTGATGTCAGTGGATTTCTTGCCTGTGTGTTCTGGTGCTTGGATACATTTTAACCTTATTTGGGCTTTGAAGTCAATTATGACTTAGCCTGTGCTAGAACTTAGAAAAGTTTGCTAAAATATCATCCCAAGTGTTTTTCTCACTATAATTCTTTATATTATATTATTCTTTCATCGCATTTTTTGTGGAATGCTAGGAAGGAGAAAAAGTAATAATCATTTTGACTCTACCATGTGGTTCTCATTAAAGAGAAGAATGTTACAAAAGTATCAATGGGATAACACAGGTTACCTGCTTAGATGCCAGAAGATGAAATAGATAAATAAAATGAAAGACCACCCAAGAAAGCATCTGTTGATTTCCAGAGGTTAAGAAATGTATACAGAAACAACACCCTTCTTAAAATTACAGTTATATTTGTACTTACATAGAAAAATGAGAGAATTTGGTCCAATGTTACAAGATACTATAATCAAGTATAAAATCAAACTTAATAAAATAGGCACAAATTCAACTTTAAACACACAAACAATACAGGAAAACATTACTCATTCAAATAACATTAAAATCTATAGCACAACTAAGAATAATCTAATAACAAATGTGTAAGAAGTCCTTGGACAGAATTAGAAATAATGCATTAGTAAAAATGAAATTGTCTTTGAGTAACCATTATTGAGTAGGATTATTATCGGATTAGAATAAATAACTATAAAACAAACAAATAAAACGAAAGTGTCTTGAGAGGTGGCCAGCGGTGTGGAGTAAGGACTGCTCTTTCAGAATACCCAGTTCTGTCCTCAGCATGACAGTTTCCTAACTGTCAGAAACTTCAGTTACAAAGACTCCCAGACTTTGTCCATCATTCATAGACACCACATACATCCTTGGTGCACTGATAAGCATGTTGACAAAACACCAGTAGACATAAAAACAAATTAGTTGGAAAGCTTTTAAAAATCATTGGTGCTCAATCTACAAAATAGCATAGGATCTGTATCTTCAAAGGCAGAACAACGTTAGAGTACCTGAAGTTGACGCTAATGCTATTTTAAAATGATCAAAGAGAGAACAGTTTTAACAAATGTTCCTCCATCTCTTATATGGATAAAGAGACTGAGCAGGTTGTTTTGTTTTGGTGTGTGTATGTGTTTGTGTGTGTGTGTGTGTGTGTGTGTGTGTGTGTGTGTGTGTGGTTACTTCTATCCCTGAATTTACCTTTACTCTTGATATTCCTTCACAACTTTCTAAGATTATGAATATTCAAAATATTTCTACTTATGTCTGTAAGAGCAGTAAATAAATGACCTTAATCTTGGTGCCTTTTTTCTTTGGGTAGAATTCAGAATCATTTCATTCCAGAAGTGATAAAAGTTTATATTCACCAGGAAATACTATGATGGACTCCCAAGAATTAGTTTGTTAATTGAGAAATTGTCTGCTGTATAGAAAGGCCGCGCAGCGTTTTATACTGAGTGACACAAGGCTATGCCTACTGACCTGAGTGACCTGTGCTTTACCCAGGCCATGATGATGTCAGGACATTGCTGCTGCCGAAGACCATGTCTGCATCCATGGTCCTACTGAGGCTGGGATGTGGGTTAGTGTCCGTGGTCCACTTTATCATCAAAGGCCATGCATATATTCAAGGTCTATGCTGCAGCCCGAACCCATGTGAATGCCCATGGGCTGTGCTGCCACTGGAGGCCTTTGATGCCACCACGTAAGACCATATTGGTATCTATGGTCCAAGCAGCCTAGAGAGCTTTGTCTGGGTACAGTGTGGTGGACCATGATCCCTGTTTCTGCCAACTGTAAAGAGCCAGAAAGCTACTTTTGGTGTGATAGTGATGACTTCACACACATGCTTGAGAGGGAGGGCTATGGAAGACTCCCATGATAACCTCTACCATCACCCCAGTCCCCCCAACCAAATCAAACAAAACAACAAAATAAGAAACAAATAAACAATCAAATAAATAAATAAATAAATGAGTGAGTGAATAAATGGAATAGCCTATACTAGAAACTACCAAAGACTACTCTTAAAAAGTGTGAGATGCTAAAGTAAGCTTTTCTCAATTGATGGCTTCTGGTGGAGATGTAGGAGGAGATGATGGACTCAGTTCTAGTTAAAGGGCCACACTACAGGGAGTATATAGGGAACACAAAGTGGACCTGGTGTATGTGTGTGTGTGTGTGTGTGTGTGTGTGTGTGTGTGTTGAGGAGACATCACAAAAGTTGGGGAGGTGGACAGTCACGGAAAGCCTGGGAGGGATTGTTATAAGAATGCATGATGTAAAACTCCCTCCCAGAGAATCAATAAAAGTATCATGTGGATGGGGAAAATGTGATTCAAGTGTGTAATATTTTTATTGCTAAAATATAAACTCTATCATGCACACTTTCCACACACAACTGCTAAAATGACATTATTCTTTAAGTATTTACTGGGAAAACTTGCAGCGTCTTGGGATTCTTTTGTGCCATCTCTTTGCTGTTTGGTATTGTCTTTTATAGTGGGTCTTTCACGTTTTAAGTCTGTTTCCATTCAGAACCAAGTCAAACAATGTGTGCTGTTCATAAATCCTAAACAGACTGGAGGTGTATCTGGTTTTTTCCTTCACTCTTAAGTGACCAATTGCTGATGAACTTAAAATGGTACATAATCAGCTGTGGCATTTCCTACCTGCATACTTCTTTAACCTAAACCTCTAAAATGAGTATGTATTTGTAAGACCATTTTATTTTCACTGATGAAAAAAATAAACTTTTGAACATTACATATATGACTACACAAAACATTTGTAGGTTGTTGCACTAATGTATTTTAAAACTCTGTGTGCTTTCGGCATCTCTTTTATATGTTAAGTTAGACAAATGCTTTCCCCTTAAAAAGTACATGGGCCGTTTTCTTTTCCAAGTTCTGTTTACTTTCCCTGAAGGTTGACATGCTGAACAGGTGTGGAGCTAAGAGATCAGCCATTTTCAAAGGGCAAGGCAGCTGCTGGGAAGATTGGGTTTCTTGCACTCTAAACCTTGTGATGTTTGTTGATTTTAAACCCACTGAGCCACTTTCTCTGACAACGGGCTGTGTCCCATGAATTTTCTCCATAGCCACTGAATGAAGGGATGAATTATTTCTCCCCTCGGGATAGTTGACTCATTTTCCATGAGATAAAATGACAGAAATACTTTGTGTTTGAGCAAGAAAGTTTCAACATGAGAAATGAGCATTTTATAAAATAATTCTTAAGGGAAAACAAAAGAAAATGCCATTTTCCTCCTTCCATATCCCAAATCCATGACAAGGCTTGAAATAGCTTCATCAAATTCTTCTCTTTGTCTTTTTAATTTTATCTCCAGGAACTTGTTTATCATCCTGGCTGTGATTTTAAAATATTTATTCCGTTTTAATTCTATCTCAGAAAGACAAAAGAGTTATTGTGACAAATTCTCTCTAGTTCTGCCTCCCTGCAAACTAGACCATGTAGGGTGATCAGATGAAAAAAAATAAAAATGAAACAACCTATGTTTCTTTCCTGGTCTGCTCGGGGGTTGCCAAGTTTCCATTGCAAGCAACAAGAGGATGGCGTCGGCAGAGAAATGAAAACAGCAACATCTTCTGCATCACACTAGGATACTATGAAGGAAAGAGTGGGAGAAATGTGCGGCACTAGACACACGAGTATGACCATGGAATCTGGGCAGAGGAAAGTATGTGTATAGGACGTGGAGAACTAACTGAGGGAATCTTATTTACAAGGAAGGGAACTCCAGGGAGGAGACAGTGTGGAAGCCCGAATGATTCATACTGAGATAAAAAGAAACTAGGCACCAATGTCAACCAGGAGAAATGATTTAATTAAATATTACAGGCTACTATAAAATAAGACCTTGTAGACACCATAGCCAAAACAAAATGAGTCCACAACCCTTCACTGTTATTCACATCTTACTTTATTTTCTAGCAATTTATAAGCATTGGATGTGGTAGAAAACAACATGGGGAAATTTTTTATTAAGGCTTTGCACAATGTACTGTTTAATTTTTGAGAAACCAATGTCCTATGTCTAATTTGCCATATATTCAAATGATATATAATGAAAATCTTGAACTTTTAAAATAATTGATTGTTTCATAAGGTTTTAGCAAACCACAATAGAACAATTCATTTGATAATACATGCACATTCCAAGCTAGGCTGGAAGCTACATTAAAAATTCAATTTATAGTTTTAAAGTTTGAGTCCTGTGGTAGAAACAGTAGATAATTGATCAAATATGTTTCAAATAATAGAAATTAAGTTGTGCTGACAAGATTTTTTATTATAAAATTTCCAAAAAATATACAAAAGCAACCATGGTTAATCAAATAAATAACAGTAACCCTTTTAGCGAATCTCTTCAGAGACACACAACTGAGGAGGTACCTGGCTCGGAACTAGTTAAGACAGGTTAACACCAAAAGGTGGTCCTAAATGCGAATTCCAGTTTACAGAATCAATGGACATGTAAAAGAATATTCACCTCCTATATTTTCAGAAGTTCTCTTTTATTTGTCAGCTTTTTACTTTATTCATATATAAAAGGCACTATGATAAAGAAAATAGGCCTTGCACATGAAATAACATTCATCGCCGTAAAGCAAAATATTTTAAAAGCTCTATGACTACCACTGGATAGAGATACGGCATCTTACTTATTTCTCCATATTTGGTCTGGTCATTTAAAATGTTTTCCCCTTAACCAGAATACTGGTATAAGATGAGGTATAAGAATGTCCTGTTTTGAAAAGAAAAAAATAGTGACAATTTATTTATATAGATAGTTCTTGAAAAAAAAAATTTCTATCCACATATTAGAGCTTCTCAAGAAACCATTGTTCTACTAACCCATCATTTCTGAATATTGAAGAATGGATATACCATCTAGTTGTTTTATTCTGGTTGAGAATTTTATTGTGATGTTGATAGAAGCTTACAGAAGTCAGAGTTCTTAAAAAGACAGTTGTTTTATACTACATAGATAAATTTCTCAATTAATTTTTAGAGGTTTGTGTCTGAGAGTGAGAACCCCAGAAACATAAAAGATGACAGTGATAGAATCATATTTCGTATTTAAAATAAGAATGCCATATATAGAGATCCTCACAGCTAAGTACCCTGCTATGCCTTCATTATAGCCACAGTCAAAGTGTGGTGAGACATGAAACTAGCAGCTATGCATTTAAAAGAAAAAGGTCTTTAGCAAGATGGTCCATAGCCAAGTTCTTTTCAGCAGAGGCTACAAGTTCATCCTACCACACACTCTTCTGATTCAGCAAAAAGATGTGACCATAAGAGACTGACAAGCTCACCCTCCCCATAAACCAGTCCTTTCAAATGTCCTTGTGACTTTACTCCATGTTCTATAAGTGATGTCTGAAAAATCAGTTCAATCCAGTATTTCTTCTTTGCATCAAAGAGACATACAACTAGCAAGTGTTTAAACTCCTTTGAACCTTGTTCCTGTTTTATTACAAATTCAGGAGAACCTTTGATGAGTGAATGTTACCAGAAGTCAAAGAGAAGAGGTAAAGGAAGTTCCACTGATCATTTAAGGGAGAGAATCACTCTAGTTTGGGCAGCTGTGCTCATAAAATAACAGTGTCCTTTGCATTAAAGAGATAAGCTGTATTGACCAGAACTCTTAAAACAGAATAAGAAAACCTCTAAGCCATAAAGAACCGCTGGAATGCTAACTTTAACTCCAACTTAACTTAGTCCTGACCACAGAATATGAGGGCCACAATTTTAGAGATAATTTCTAAGGGCTGCTTAAAGAAATTCCACTTGTTTTTGATGGAAGTGTGCTTCTGAAAAGGCAAATATTTGACCTGCATTCTACTTCAGGATGTTTGCACTTGGTCAACAAAAAAAAAAAAAAAAAAAAAAAAAAAAAAAAAAAAAAAAAATTTAAAGCCAATGACTCAGTCTCAAGGAGACTTGAGGAAAGCATGCAGTTAAAGATTGAGAAATAATCGTGTACATGAAGAAACTTAAGCAAACCACTAAGTATTAAATGATAAGTCATTTTACATATGTTTACTTTCTTATAAATTCATGTTTGTGAGATAGACAAGATGACATGTAATTTCACAGTTATAAATCAATAAATAAAAACATCATACTGTTTTTAGTTAAGGTTTTCCTGAAAGAAATTTCCATGAAAGATGACCATTCGATAGGCTCTCTCTCTGTGACACTTTCCATACTGCAAATCAGTTAAAAATATATTATTGTGCTATATACAGGAATCCATGCATACAGTGTATCAAAGGACCTCCACAGAATAGCACAGGGTGTTATATATTAAAATTATTCAATAAAATGCTGAGCTAAACTGTGTATGAATCTCGACAGTGTTTCCACGTAACTAAAAATGTTTCATTATTTCATACTTTGATCAATGATTATAGTAGCCAAAATCACTGCTGTAGTCTATGTTCACCTAGTTTTCAGTACGCTTCATTATAACTGTTGTGCCTGCTTGCAATTTTGAATCATCATCTCATAACCGAATGATCGTATTATGAGTATCACCAAAGACAAGAAGTTTGCTCTGTAAGCTCACCTTTGGATAGGATTAATCCTTTATGACGATAAAATATTAACAGCTAATCTAAGAGAAGAAGAACTATCAGGAAGACCAAGCCATTTTGTTTTCTGTTATATTATTACTTAAGGTCTTATGTTCTAGAGCAGTGGTTCTCAACCTTCCTAGTGCTATAAGACTTTAACAGTTGAGGTGACCCCAACCATACATGTATTTTATTTGTACTTTATCGCTGGAATTCTAGTGCTGCTGTGAATGGTAGCATAAATATCTGGTATGCAGCCTCCAAAGGGGTTGTGACCCCCAAGCTGAGAACTGCCCTACAGGTGCAAAGTCTTCTTGAAACAATGATTACAAAATGTTAGAATTTTCATGACTGGACAACACTGAACATTAAAATTGTTTATCTGTGTTACAGTCTACCCATTCAACTAAGAAAAAAAAAATAAAGAAACAAAAAAATTGCTTAAAACTGGCTACCCACAAAATTTGTAGAATTGCATGCAAAATCTCCAATTATTATAGAAGTCTTGGTTAAATTTGGTCTATGAAAACCCTGACATCGTGGGTACAAAGAGAGACAGTGGTATGCACATGAAGTATAATGTAGGTGTGCACACTACATAGTTCCAATTTAAGCTTTCATATTGCAATGCACATGGGTATTTCCTTAAAGGTATAAATAGAAATTTTAATATTTCATCTATCAACATATGCTGATAAAGGACAGAGTGCGAAAAGAAATTTTGGTGGCTGATTCTAGGGGCTAAAAGAAAATAAAATTCTCCGTGATTGTCTGTGTATTATCTTTTTTTTTTTTTTTTTTTTTTTTTTTCTTAAACTCAGGAGGGAAGTACTCCCAGGGAAAAAGAAATATCCAAAGCTTTACTGTGAAGGAAATGAATTCGGGAAATAGCATGTTAAATAGTGAAGAGACATGGAGCATTTCAACGTCACAGCCTGCTGAGGAGCAACAGCTGTACCTAATTCCAACCTGACGTGTTTCATATCTCAGATCCATATAGGTATTTAATGATCCAAGCATAATGGTCCTATATAGAATAATTACTTATATGAAGGAGCAAACTTCGTACGCATTCCTTTTTAAATGATCCTTCAAGAGAAAAAAACTGCACTGACTCTTTGAACAATGACTAGTCTCTCCTGCCGTTCCAAACGTTTGGGACTAAATAGCTTATCTTTCAAGAGAGAAGAGCACGGTGCCAAGCTCACTTTTTCTTGACGGACTCTCTTTGCCTCCCTCCCTCCCAGTACAACCAGTACAAGGAAAAAAGATAGAAGGCCAAGCCGATCATTAAGTCATAGTAGTAGACAGTTGCAAGAAATATCACAAACAAAAGGATGTAAGGTATTTTAGAGTTGATGGGTATTGAAAGCAGGGATTCCCTGCCTTCAGCTTGGAGTTCTTGGGTAGGGTCAGTAGCAGAAGCAGAGCTCACTGACCCTTTGTCACCCAAATAACACTGTGACTGTCCAAAATGCATTAACCCTTCATTTCCAGAACTCGCTTCCTCCAAATTCTCCAGAGGCTCCTTGACTAAAATCATCGGGTCTTGGGATTTTTCCAAATGACCTTCTTTTGGCTGGAGAATCGGACCCACGCCTCGTGCCCCTCCTCTACCTGATTTCGTGATTTCTGAACTTTTGAAAACATCTTCTGCTCTGGACACGGCATGACCGAAGATCTCACTTTCTGGGAGACAATTATATTCTGATTTGATAGGGACAGACCGGAGTTCTGTGTTAATAACTGCTTTTTCTTCAACATAAGACGGTACTGATTTTTTAGAACAGCGCCTGTAAACTTGAGAGCTGTCCTGAGAAGCGCTGGCAGGGTCTGAGTTAAATGCACAGTGAACAGCATTGAAGTCTGTTCTCCTTGATAGTTCTTGAAGCAGCTCAAGACCTGTATTTGCCGGGAACACTGCTCTGTCTGTTGGTAACACTCCCAAATGTAAATCCAGTTTTGACGTCGATTTTTGATTGCCTGTAATGACCTGTGAAGGTTCGTCTATAGATGTTACACTTCCAATTCCGTGTTTCTCCTTGTCACATGTCTTCCTAGGAGAGCATGTAGATCCGGTTTTCTCCTCCATTTCATCTACACGTTCATTACAAATATCTAAATGTGACTCCCTTTCAAAATCGTTGTCATGGATTACACCCGCTGTATCTCCATGACAAAGGGAATAATATGAATCATCCTTCCTCCCTTCATGTGGATCAAACGCTGTTTCTTTTGCCTCGATGGGCCTGTCATGTCGTGCTGTCTCTTGAGGTAGCTTAGCAATTATTGCTTTTCCTCTAGCAGACACGCTTTCTGGAGTACTTTCTAATGTTGTCTTAATTATATAAGCTGTAACTGCTTGTGCTTTTTCAGTAATACCATGATCAGCTAGAGAAGACAGTTCACAGCATTCTGTCTCTTGGCAGGTAAACAATTGTTCTGTAGGAGTAGCTTTCAGATTCCTACTGTTATCTCTTTTCTCCCACATGTCTTTAGACTCTGCTTCTTCTTTGGTAAGCTTGGTTACATCTGTTTCAGTCTGTCTTGTTTCTGGCTGACTTTCCAGAACATTCCAATTTTTTCTACACTGTGTGTTCATATTCTGATCTTCAGGACTACTGGAGTTGGATTTTTCCCTGTGAGCTTGAAAGAGGTAATCATCAGTCAGAAGATTAAAATTCCTTGGAGAACCCAGATTAGTAGTTCTTGGTTCTAAATTGGTACCATCTCCAACTTCTTTCCAGTTCACTTTTGTATTTGCTGAAGGAGAGGGATCTACTGTTACCACCCAGGGGTTAGTTGTGTCTTTGTTTAGTAGAGTGGTCATATCTTGGTTATTTGCATTAGCCCCATAGATGCTGGTTTTTGGGTACCCCATTTCTCTCTCCTGGTTCTGAGATATTGACTGAAAATTCTTCCTTGGATTTTCATTAACACCTAAGTAGGTTTTCTCCTCCCTTTTGTCATCGACTTTGGCATAATCACCTTTGGAAGGTGAATTTGATCCGTCCAAATTTGTGGATTCTTCTAAATGGGAATCACCATGTGAATATTTGTAATCTTTTATTCCAATGTTTTTGATTCCTGCTTCATTATTCTTAAGAACAACTGTCTTTAGCTGACCAGAGGAAAAACACACCCTGCCACTCCCTTGGGCTGGGTTGGCATTATCATCCAGGTCTGCTTTGCTGCTGAGTTTCAGTTGCATTGACTCATCAGAACTAGTATCTTCCAGTGATGGCCCCTTTTCAACCACATCTGGAATCATTTCCTCTGAAGGTGGATGACCATATTCATTTCCTGGGGAATAATTTCTACTGTGGTAGGAATCTCTCTTTAAGGAACTTTCTGCTGATAAACTTGGAGACAAAGGCCCTCTAAACAAGTCAGTGTGGATTTCACGGTAAGCTCGCTTCTTCTTTGACCCCTCTGCTTTATCTGTGAAATTGACTGTATCTGTTGAAAACATATTCTTTTCATCCTGGGAAGTTATTACCCGTTGGCTTATCTTATGGAAAAAAAACAACAAAGTTATGACAATATGAGAAGTGAATTAGATTTTATTAGCTCAAGTAATTATCTGGTAGATTCCCTTGACTCATTTCATTTGTGGATTTCACACCAACTGTGGAAGTTGGGTGTTTGGGGCGAGATCTTTGTAAGGTATGACTTGGGAATGAGATCAGTAGGAAAAGGGACCCAAATTAATCACACCCCGTCTCTGCTTCCAAATATCACATTGTATTATTCAACTGTTCTTACTTGTCATTGCACTTTTTCCTCACTTGGGATATCCACATTGATAGCTCCATGCTAATCAATTAGAGAGCAGCTTCCTGGGTGCCCCCTTGCCACGTTTCTACGTGCCGTAGATGCCCCCATTACAGTTTCTCTTATTAATATGTTTTCTGCAAAGCCTCTGCAAACTATTAATAGCAAAACGTCACTCAAAGAAAAGTGAGGGAGTTAATGTCTCTGCAAATTCTGTTTTAATGACCCTCTGCCAACTGGTACTCAAATGTATTTGAGCTCTTCAGTGATGTCAACTGTCAGGATTTAACAGTGAGATGCCTGTGTTTTTTTTTTTTTTTCCTCCTCATAACTGACATTTGCATGATCTCAATAATTATATGCAAATCTTACGTCTTCCCCTTCTTCTCACATAAGGCTCATGTTACTTGTCAACTGCACAGCTGTCTTGTAAGCCAACGCCTGTGGGTTCCACAGATTTGGTTGTATTTCCATCTATTATAGAGCTTCATTGTTTTATGCAGTCACGTCAGCATGGAGCAAATTAGCATCTAAATTACAGGCCCCTGTTCATTTATTGGGCGTGCAATCTCAGTAAGTTCTAAACAAACTTTTATATTTGAGGCTGCTCATGGTAATGAGGTGTATTGGTGATGTATGTGATTTTTTTTTTCAGGGTCCTTTCATTATATTCTCTGGTTTGAAAAAAAAAAATGTGATGTTAACTTTTGGCTGGTGAGAACTCTCACAATGGATGACAACTTTGTAGTGCCTTAACGTTGGAGCACAGTAAATTGCATACTTTAGTGGTACGGATGCCATATCACTATTGCAGAGGTGAAATGGGGGGGAGGAGGGGATGGGGGAGATGAGTTCTAGTTCTTTCCGGTTTCAGCATTGACACTTGAAGAGGCAGATGTCATTTTAATCTTAGATGATTATGAATCCATGTAGCGTCATGCTAGCAGCTCCCAGCAAACACAATGAAGAATAGATTGCATTGTGACTGACTCATTTGCTTCTGCCTCTCACCGTGCGCTAAAAGTGCAAACTGAACCATCTCCTCCAAATTTCAGAAAAGATTTGATGTTCACCAAGATGAGATTTATAGTAACAAAGTTTAGACTAAATTGTACAGTGTTCAATTTGTTTCCTATTTTAAAGTTATACAGCGCTGGCTATTTTCTTCTTCGTTGGTAATTTAATATTTTACCAGGTTAAGAAACTTTGGAATTCCTACTTGGACAGAAATAGTAAAGCAAAATAATGCTAAGCATCCACATTATAGGCTTCTTAAGTTGGCTAGACAGAATCTTTACTCTTCCAGCCGTCTTACTTTACAGATGAGGTTATGCTAAGTGCACACCGGTCACAAGGATTAGACGTGTGTGTCGTGATGGCACCCCTTGCTTCTAATTCTTAGAAACTATTACTCAGAGCCACTGGTAATGAGATACGAAATTAGTGTCATTAATTTACCACTGCGTGGAGCAGAAGCAACATTCTGAAGTCAAAGTGCCTTGTTGGCCAATCGAGATGGGCATGCTGGGACAGAATAAGCCAGGCTTTCACATTTGCAAATTGTATTAGCCGAAGCCATTGAGAGGCAAGCATTGCAGCATCTTTGAAGCATAAATAGATTCATCTTCTCTAATACCATGGCAACCCGAACGCTTACCTTCATGTCTAATTCTTTTCCATTATGTTCGTCATGCTTCTTGTTGGTATCCTTAACAGTTTGATGATTGGCTCCTAAGTCATCCTTGTCCTCATGACAACAAATGATGGTTGGGATGTAGGGCTCTGAAAAGTTAATACGAACTTTTTTTTTTTTTTTTTTTTAATTATAAGATGGCTTCTATTTCAGACATTCACACACAAAAAAAAATAGATTTTGTTTAATTTTAAATAATCATTACCTGTGAGCTTGAAAGTCTCAAACTTATTTTCTTCTGGAGTGAGCAATGGTTCTTCTTTACTGCGAAAATTTAGAAAGACAGACATTTGTTTTGAAATTAAACCTTTTAAAATATCTTTACATCGTAGAAAAGTATCAATAAGACAAATAGTTTGTATAACCTTTCATAATTTTGTATCACTGCATGTGAGTAAATCTTTCACGGTGGCACAGTGCTGGATTTTATAAAAAATGACGTATTTTTAAATGAGATTAGGTTGTGTTTATTAAAACCTAGCCAGATGAAGCTGTAAGCAAATGTGTATTTTTCATTAAATTGTATTTAACCTTTCAAATTGAGAGGATGTTTTGTTCTGGTATAAATGGCAAACTTGATGAATTGATTTTCCATTGTTACAAAATTGATTTTTAACATTTAGGTAGTTATGTTTCATAGCCTGTTTACCTTTCAACTGCATTATTATAAAAGTAAATTTCTCTCTATAGAAAAGGGAAATAAAATAAAACCAGATCACAAAAATCTAAAAGGCATCAAGATTTATGGTCAAAAAATTTCATGTGTGAATTGCTACTATCCAATTTTAAAATGGAGACTTTAGAGTGCTCATATGTAAGTACATACCTTATTTCCTCAACATTGCTGAGCTTGCATGCTTTTTGTAGTATATTTTGCATTCTTCTTAGAAATGATATGTGCTTTTCCCTTTCAAATGTCAGTAGGCAGATTAAAGAGATCACTATAACTGTATTAGTCTCTGATATTCAATATAAAAATATAATTATGAAATTTCAATTTATGTAGTTACTCAAAAGTTGATTTCTGTCTTGGTTTTCTTTTAAAAATTAATTTATTACTTACTGTTATTATTAAGTGCATCTGATGGGGTCATGTGTGCACAAAAGTGATGCCAGAGGACAAGTTTTTGGAGGCGACTATCTCCCATCTTTACGTGGGTTCTGTGAATTAATCTCAGATCGCAGGTCTTGCATGGCAAGCAGTTCACCTTCTGTGTCCTCTCAGTCATCTTGCCAGTCTTTTCTCCAACCCTAACCCTTCCCCGGGGTCTCTCTATATAGCATGCAATCCTAGAACTCTCTGTGTAGACTAGGCTGACCTTGAACTCACAGATATACATCTGCCTCTGCCTCCCAAGTGCAGGGATTAAAGGTGTACACCACCAAGTCCCAACCTTAATCGGTTTTTCTCATACTGATTTTTTTTCAGTGAGTTTCTGCAACAACAACAAAACAAACAAACAAAAAGAAAACAACAACAAAAAGGATAAGAAGATTGAAAAGTAACATTTGTTAATAAACGTGTGTGATTTAATGTAGGCTTTTGTTCACTGAAAATTCCAGCCTGGTTAATTTTAATTCTACAAACCATTTTGTAGTTTGTAGACTTTCCCCTCCTGGTTATGTAAGACTTTTGTATATATTTCGTTGTTTCATTTTAACTTTACCGAAAACAAACATTTCTGAGCATTAAAATAAAACTAACATTCTATGTCCATAAAAATTCCTAAACTATAGAGTTTGAAGTAAGGAAATTGAATTAATCTATTATATATACATATGTATGTGTTTGTGTGTAATGTATAAATATATATGATACATTTATATATAAATAAATATATATATATATATATATAAATTAAGGTCTATTACTAAGATCCATAATTATGCAATGGTTTATTTTATGAAGTTCAACTATGAAACAATATTTTTGCTATTTTGAGTATATAATATCTTTTTTAAGAATATGCAATCTGGAAATGCATCCACCCCTTCTGACTCTTACAAATTATCTTCCTCTTGAGCAAAGGAGTCTGAGTCTTGAGGAAAGAAATATGAAACAGACTATTTAGGACTGAAACCCCTGCAGCATGTTGTTCAGAACTTTGATCAGTTGTGGGTTTCTATATTAATTGTCATATACCTTCTCTGATGAGATTTGATACCCATAGTAATATAAGGCAATCAATCACAATATGTTGTCAGTGGTGAAGAACATTGAGAGAACTGTTTTGTAGGCATAGCAGGACAGTCATATGTATCAACTCTCAGGGATCATAATATCATACACAACACCTGTGCAAACTCAAGCCAGACAAAATACTAGCCTAAACATGGAGGGCAGGCATAAAGTCCCACCTCTAGCTGCAAATTTACTGGCATTTGAGAGCTGCTGGGAGAAGAAGTCAGTCTTATAGATTTATTTAATGACATACTTTTTGGTAAATCAACCACAGTCCAGGGAAGGCCGTATAGCCCAGAGAAGTCAATCAACACAACACATTGGAATCTGTAAGTTTTATGAAGGGAGCAGAGAGAAAGAGAGAGAGAGAGAAATAGAAAGAGAATGAATGAAGCTGGGCTTCCTTGTCTGGCCTTGGTGGAAGATGAAGAGCCTAGCCTTGCAGAAAGTTGAGGTGCCGGAGCCAAGGCCTGGGGATAGCCGTGGGGACCCCACCCACACAGAGGAGAAGGAAAGATGGGATGGAGGAAGGATTGTGGGAGGATTGTACAAGAACCTCATTTGCAAAAACTCACCATTGAGATAAGTAATTAGAGATGAAACAACCTTAATATGATTGAGTATCTTCAAAACATGGTCATTCAGGAACATAAGGAAAAAAATATATTCAAGGATACATGTAAGGATAAAAGCTTAATATCCATGAAACAAAAATATTATAATGAAATCATGTAGGACAAGTCTTATAAAACCTGAATTTTTTTCTAGATAGTAAAACTATATAAAAAGTAATAAAGAGGTTATATATACTATGTTCATAGATAGTAATGAAATATTATGAAGACTGATGTATGCATTCAATGAATTTCGTCAACATTAAGCTGTTTTTGGTAGAGTTTGGATGTGTGATTTTAGGGAGAACAATGAGATAGATTTGTCTCTTTGGCTATGGGAAGTAGAGTGGGGGGGGGGGGAATCTGCTTCACCCAATTTCAAGAGATATGCAGAGTAAACTTTGAAGACAAAGTATCAGAAAATCTTCAAACCAGCTGAGAAATCGGACTCAAGAAATACAGAGAAGAAAGCACACAGTGGTCAAATCTAACATGTCGGGAAGCAGGGAGATAAGGGGGTATTCAGAAATGAAGACAGGGGACATGACTATACTTTTATGTCAGGGGAAAATAAAGGCAATAGAACATATGCAAAATTTAGCTCCAGGTGAACTAGATTACTAACATGTCAGAAACCTAAAAATCCACATATGTTATGCTCACTGTAACTAGTAAGATTTCAATGCATACTATCAAACCTTTAAAATAATCAAGTACTGACAAAAATATATCTATATAGTTTTATGCCAAAATGCTTTTAAAAATCTGTACATGTATTTCTCTTTTTTAAAAATAAAATTGTAAGAAAAAAAAAGAAAATTCCTAGGAGAAAATATATATGATTATAATACCAGAAAGTGTCTATTAAATAATCAAAAAGTCCTCATAAAGTAAAAATCTTAATTTCTCTCTTTAAAATTTAAATATGTTAAAAGATTTTATTTTTAATGTTTGTATATGTTTTAGAGCATGAATGTGTGAAATGCTTGTACACAACACCAATGAAAAACAGAAGAGAAGCTTGGATCCCCAGCAAACGGAGTTACACAAGATGGTAAGCTACCAAGTGGTACTATTCCCCAGGACCTCTGTAAGAGCAGCAAGTGCTCCTAATCACTAATGTGTCTTTCCAGCCCTAAGACTAAACTTCAAACCCTTCGTCTGTTAAAAGGCATTATAAAAAAGACCTGAGAGGTGACTAAGTGCTTGAGAGCACTTGTCATTCTTGCAGAAGACCAAAGATTAACTGCAGCACCCACACTGTAGCTCCTAACAACCAAGAACTCCTGTCCCAGGGTTATCAACATTATCTTCTAACATATGAAGACACAGACACACTTGGGGAACACAGACATACACGAAGGCAAAACACTCACGCACAGATAATAAAACAAAATAAAATTTAAAAAGACCTGGGAGAAGATGCTTGTACTGTATAAGATCAACATAATTGAGAATCAGAACCTACAGAAAATCTTGATTTTCAGGATTATAGTTACCATTTATAAGGCCATTTGGGAGAAAGAAATCAAAACATCTGATATCAAAAGTCTGGGGTTGTTGTTGTATGTACTGGCTGGTTTTGTGTCAACTTGACATAAACTGGAGTTAATCACAGAGAAAGGTGCCTCAGTTGAGGAAATGCCTCCATGAGATCCAGCTGTAAGGCATTTTCTCATCAAGTGATCAAGGGGGAAGGGCCCAGCCCATTGTGGGTGGAGCCATCCCTGGGCTGGTAGACCTGGGTTCTATAAGAAAGCAAGCTGAGCAAGCCAGAGGAAGCAAGTCAGTAAGTAAAAACTCTCCATGGCCTCTGCATCAGCTCCTGCTTCCTGACCTGCTTGAGTTCCAGTACTGACTTCCTCTGGTGAGGAACAGCGATATGGAAGTGTAAGCTGAATAAAGCCTTTCCTTCCCCAACTTGCTTCTTGGTCATGATGTTTGTGCAGAAATAGAAATCCTGACTAAGACAGTTTTGTTTTGTTTTTCACATAGTTAATTCATCATTTACAGTATCTAATCATATTAAATAACTTATAAAAGCAGGTGGTTTGCTCTTTGCAATATATTATAGGATGTGTGTAAGCAAAATAGCACTCTTAACTCTGAAGCAACATTTATTTGACCAATTACATGTAAAGTGTATAATTAAGCAGATTTACAATAGAGAGTTTAACTAAAAAGGTTTCTAATTAGAAAAAGGAGAGGAGACCATGGGCAAGCACCAATCCCTGACACTATTAAAGATACTCTGTTGAGCTTTAGACAGGAGCCTAGAGTAACTGTCCTGAGAGGCTCCACACAGCAGCTGACAGAAACAGATGCAGAGACCCACAGCCAAACAGTGACTGGAGCGTGGGGAGTCTTATGGAAGAATTGGGGGAAGGATTAAACCTCCACTACAAAATTGAGGGCTCCCTGAGGGGATAAGGACTTCACAGGAAGACCAACAGAATCAACTAACCTGGACCATTAAGGGCCTGAGAAACTGAACCACCAACCAAAGAGTATACAAGGGCTGGACCTAGGTCTCTGCAAGTATGTCATTGACTTGCAGTTCGATCTTCATTCTGGTCCCCCAACACTGAAGCTGTGGTAGGGCAGAGGGGTCCTGTCACTAAAGCTGTTGCTTGCCTGTGGATCCCATTCCCCATTTTGGGATGCTTTGTGTAGCCTCAATGGGAGAGGATACAACTAGCCCCTCAGAAACTTGATGTGCTAGGGTGGAGGGATATCCTCTGTGGACCTCCACTCTTTCAGGGGAAAAGAGGATGGGGGAGGATCTGTGTGAGAGGAGCAGACTGAGAGAAGCGATAGGCAATGATCAGGAGGTAAAGTGAATGAAAAATAAATAAATAAATAAATAAATAAATAAATAAATAAATAAATAAATAAATAAATAAATAAATGGGACAAAAGAAAAAAGAGATGAAGACTATTGGTTATTGGTAGCAGGACGTACCTCTATCAGTATATCTGACTATGACATAAGAAAAGTCATCTTTTACTCTCTTTCAGATCCCTTTTGTGCTCCTGAGAACTTTTTTCTTTCATTCTTTTTTTTTTCTGCATTCCTGGTGATTGACACACTCCCTGATGCAGTCTAATAGCAAAGGAGTACGGTTGAATAAATGCACAACCCTCTTTCTAGCTTCCCTTTTTCTTTCTATCTCTTGCCAGCATTTTAATGATGCTATCTCTTCTTTACACAAAAGTTAATCAAAGAAAAGCAGCAAATGATTATCTGTGTATGTTCTAAGGCTTAAAATGCTATCACTTCCCAAGTTTAGAATTATGGGGTCAAATGATTAAATGTAATTGTTTTAATTTAAGTTTTGAAAATTAATTTTTACTTTAAAAATTTGTTAAAGTTAATCTAGGTTATTTAGACATATATGGTACAGTCACTCATGTTATTAAATATGGAGGAGAGATTCATACTTCTGCAGATAACTTGAATATATACCATTAGCTATAACAAACATTGAAAAATAATACATTAAAAATATCTAGACACTTACTCCAAGCAAACAATAAAATAATGACAGGAATAGATAAATCAATAAAGCATAACAGTTACGATCAATTACAAATATTATAATGAATAATGAGATATGAGCTACTGCCTTAGAGATGAAAGAGCCTTAAAATAAGGAAAGTTGGGGACACTTCACAGATTCAATTTGAATTCACTAATTGAGAAGTAAGATGTTTCTGATTTCAGTATAATCAAAAATATTATAAGTAACAAGTATAAAATATAAGCAGCATAAAACATGATGTGTCCAGGAGCAATAAGACTCTCAGAAGGTTTGTTTTTCAAGGTAGAAAATCAAGGATGAAACTGGGGTTACTTTACAGCAGACTGTGAAAGGGGTTACTGCATGTTTTTGATTGCTTGGGTTGTTCTTATTGTTGTTTTAACTAATGGATGTCTGTCAAGGAGTTTAAGTGAGAGAAACATGATGAGCTAATTTAACCTCTTAGCAAGGTTTCACTAATTTAAATAGAATTTATATCTATAAGGGACCTCATAAAAAGATGATGCCATCCTATCGTGTTGAGAGAGAGAGAGAGAGAGAGAGAGAGAGAGAGAGAGAGAGAGAGAGAGAGATAGAGACAGATAAACAGAAACATACAGAGAGAGAGAGAGAGAGTCAGAGCCAGAGAGAATGATTCAACTCTATAATGTTGGCAACACTAAAATAAATATAGCTAGTGTTTAAGTTAGACATCCTATTGTCCTGGTCCCTAAGCCACAATTCTTCTGAGAAGATCAATAGCCTTGAAACAAACACTAATTCTTCCATACAAATGAATTTTCCCTGTTGCTAAACTTGTACTTAGCTGTCACTAACACTGTGACAAGCCAGATACACAGCATCTCAATACTTTGTCTTCTACCCCATCATTTGGCCCCTTACAAAGTGATTATTTTGTGTACTTTCCAACACATGGACCAGTTCATACTTGTTATCATCGAAACTGTTACTAGTAATCCTGTGCCATGCACCTGTTTGCTCATTTATTTTTCTTGTTGGTTTTAAGACAGAAAGAGAATGAAAGAGAGAGAGAGAGAACATGAAGTTGTGTAGGCAGGAACATGAGGAAAAATCTGGGAGAAGTTTGAAGAAAAGAATATATGATCAAAATATACTGTATGTGAAAATTATTTTAATAAAACAATAGGAGTAGCTGTTAACTTGAAATTGTAATGTAACCAGGTCAAGCAAAACTACAGAGTTTTTATTTCTCCACTCTGTAGTGTGAAATCATTTATTTACTGTTATTTGACTCATGGTTAAGTAAAACTTTGCAATAATCAAAGCTTTGCTAATATCTACCATCAGAACCCAATGCAAAACTAATTTTGTAAACATTTAAAATACAATGAGAAGCCAAGGATAACAAAGCAGAAGCTGAGTGAATTAAGTGACCTGTTCGCACATGAAAGAGAATAAGATCAAACTCTTGGAGAACTTCACTGACTTATTTTTATGTTTTAGACAAAGTTGAATTACTGTTGTAATAATTCCTAGCCAGATAAAATGAGATAGAACTTCTTATAGGTTTAATTTTCTTGTTTTAACCTCTCTGTACATTTCTAATTAATTGTGTACGTGTACATGTGAATGTGTGCATGTGTGTATGTGTGCTGTGTGTACACCTTGTGCCTGTAAGGAGATGTCTAACACTGTATAATGTAACAGTGTAATGGCACCTGACATCCCAGTTCTGAGCAGAGGCAACTTCCCTGGGTTAGTTGTGTACCATTGAACTCATGTCAGGCCTGGTGGCAGACTGCTACCCAGTCTTTACCTGATGACCCATCTCTCTCTTATTCTTAACCCTATTGAGACTCTGAAACTATATTCTAAATAAATTTTGTTTCAATTTACATATCAAAACATTCTGCTTCACCTTGATTCTTCGATTTAAAATCAATGATGCTTTGTTTGTTTTGTGAAGAATAGTTTCAATAAGAAAGAAGCCAATGAAAGTCACTGTTTCATGGAGAAATTCTTGGTAGTTTTTGTTTGTTTGTTTGTTTGTTTGTTTGTTTTCTCAATTTTTTTCATCATTTTCAAGCAAGAAAATATACAAGTCTGAATGTGTTTGGTCATGTCAGTGTGGTAGGTGCTGTTTTGTTTAGCTTCTCCAACAGCAGAAAGGACATCTTACATCTTATTATTCTGTCATTGACTTGAGCATCACATATTGATGGAAGTGATGTGCACTTCTCAAGGCACTGACTGAGGAGGGTCTAATACATCATTAAGTAGATTCTTGGACGTTGAGATATGGACTAAAAAAAAAAAAAAAAAAAAAAACATTGTAGGTTTCTTGGGAAGGTGATGTAATTCCAAGCAGAATTCATGAATTCTAAGTAGAAGAAGACTATAGATAAACCTGGCTTAGGGGACTGTTCTGCTACCACCTGCCAATTATATTTTATGGAGGGAAATGCAAATGTCTTTAGGTGATGGGTCCTGAACAACTGAAGGACGTATATCAGCGAGTTGTCTGGGGGAAAAAAAACTCTCAAACTTACTGCCCTAAGGTCCTTACTTTATCTAAGTTCTTAAAGGACATAATTACACCCATGAAATAGGTAGATGTCAGGAAACTAGTGACTGTCCAGCTGAAGCCCTCACTGTCTCTAAAGTTTGATTGCTCATTCTTCAAAATCTCCCACAGTCTGATTCCTAAGGGATAACCACTCCCTCCATCTTTCCTACTTTTTTAGAATGTTAATATGTGTGTTTTCTTCAAATTAATACATTCCAACTAAAATTCTCCTCATATTTTTATCAGTTTTGTTCTATAAAAACAGACTTCAGCGGAGTTAAAACTGACTGAGCTATGTCAGGAAACATTAAAAAGCATCGGTAAATATGCTGTTTTCCTAATAAAATATGTAGTGTTCACAGTTATCATGTGAGTTATCTGGTTTGTTATATACAGTAGATTAGGGTCTGAGAATTGTCTCAGTGGGCAAAGTGTCTCAGTGGGCATGTAAGTTCAGATGTCTAACACTGATATACAAAATCCAGTATAAAGGCACCTGACATCCCAGTTCTGATAAAGCAGAGATATGAGAATCCCAGGACTTGCTAGCTAGCCAATCTAACCAATTAGGGAGATCCAGGCCTAATGAGAGATCCTGTCTCAAAAAGTAAAATGGAGAGGTCCTGAAAAAAGATGCCTGAAGTTGACTCTGTCCTCTACTCTTATGCACTTGCTCATTCTCTATACTATCTTCACTATATAATATTATATATTAAAAATATATATTTGTATATTATATTCATACATAGTTATATATTATACTTATAATTCACACATATATGGTTCAACAAAACCATGTGTGTATGTATGCATATATATGCAGGTATATATATACACATATGTGTGTGCATGCATGTGTGTGTGTGTGTGTGTGTGTGTGTGTGTGTGTGTGTGTGTGTGTAATTTATTAGAGTTGCTTACAGGCTGTGGTCCACTTAGTTTAATGGCTATCTACCAATGGAAAGTCCAAGAATTTAGTAGCTGTTCAGTCCATTAGGTTTAGTGTCACAGCTGCTCTTCTGTATATATACTAGAATCCTAAAGACTTGAACTTTATGCTAATGAAGGAATGGGCTTTTGGCAGAGGTGAGGGTAAGCATGCAAAGAGAGCTTTTGTCTTCCATTCCTTTAATAATGCCACCTGAAGGTGTGGCTCAGATTAAAGGTGCACCCTCTCACCTCAAAAGATTAGCATGAAAGACATCTTTTTTCATCCAAAGAACTGGACTAAAGATGGGTCTTCCCACTTCAAATCACTAAAGAAAAAAAACTCCCCTACAGGTGGGTCTAGCCAATTTGATTTTAGTTAATTCCAGATGTAGTCAAGTTGGCAATCAATAATACTGAGGGAAGAGGGATATGAGGTTAGAGTACCGACCTGATGTGACCCACCTGAAACCCTGGAGCCCCTCATTCCTCAGCATTCTGATGTTCATTCTCTTTGGTTTACTTTAGTCTATTTAACAAGGAACAAAACACTAGAAATTTCCCAGCTTTTCCCCCAAACTTTGATTCTGACAAAGAGTTTCAAAAATGTATCAATATTTCCCCCTTGTCTACAGTAAGCCATGTCAAGTAGTTCATTATTCAATAAAAGTATTAGTAGAGCAATTCTTCATTGTTTTATTTATATATGTATTCATAATATGTATGGACATTTTGCCTGCATATAACATGCATGTACAAGAGACTCTATTTCCAAAAATAAAGTGCAGATACAGTTAAGAAAAATACCAGTTGTTGACATGTGTCCTCTGCTCTTACTCACATGCTTTCTTCTGCTTCTCCTCTCTCTCCTCCCCCTGCTCTTCTCTCTCCTCTCCTCTCTCTCTCCTTTCCTTCCTCTTCCCTCCTCTCTTTCTTCTTCTACTCCTTTAACTGGTGCATTTGGAAGCAAAGCTAGAAGAGTGTTTCAGATCTTGAAGTTATACCAGGTCCTTAGCTGTTATGATGATGTTGGGAATTGAAAAAGAGTTTTCTGGAAAAGTAGCTGATACTCTTAACTTCTGATTCATCCCTCCAGCCCCAGCTTTTTAGTATTTTTACAATACATCATAAAATCCATGTTTTTTTTAAAGAATCAACTAATATCTTTAATATAATAATTAGAATTTACTAGATAAAGTGTCCCAAGCTATTTAAAAAGTTTAAGATACTAGTAATCGTGCTGTTTAACTTTCATTTAAGTATTGGATTGTAAAGTTATGAAGTCATTCTTTCAGATCATGAGATATTCAAACTATTATTAAATTAACTATTTCTAGCATTTTTTATATATTTTAAAATTATTTCTACGATTAATTATTGTTTTGAATATTTCACAGCCTGTACGTTCTGAATTCTTCTGGAATTCAATCCCATATTCCAGTCATTTCATTTTATAATTACATTTTCAAACATGTACTAAGCATATCAGAAATTAATATATCAAGAGAGTAAGGAACCAAGTAAATTAGACGAGATGTTTCATATTAAAATCCAAATAAGAACTCCCTTATCAAAGTAGCTTTGTTTTTAACTGCATTTAGAAACTTTTTAGGCAGTCCTGGTAGGTCTTAAGGCACCATTTCTAAATTTAATGCTTTTGTGAACTTAAGTCACACATTAAAATTACCTTAATGGGCCTTTTTGTCAATTCTTCACAATAGTATTACAAAAGGAAGGGAAGAGAAGATACATTTGAAAATCAAATGAAAAAGAACTCAATGGGAACCTATTTAGGCTACCTGTTGATGAGCCTGTTAAGAGAGCCATTAATATGCGGATCATTGACATGATAGACCATAATGACTCCTCCAGGGACGTATTGTGTCAGGAACTAGTTAGGGATTCATTAATGTGTAGGCTCCTGACTTTTTAATATGCAAATTATCGATGCAAAGCAATGAGGCATACCTCTCACATGTCCACATTGTGTGTTACACATTTTTTATTTACCATCCCCTCACCCGTACCTTCTGTGAACTATGTTTTTTCCTTCAATCTTCTGTGTCAGATTTCTTCAAAAAAGGAATCTGTATTTGAGTGAAATCTACCAGTTTCTATTTAAACACCTCCTCCCCTCTGTCCCTTCCTCTTTGATTTAAGCCAGGTTTAAATGTACAAACCACTTGAAGCATTTTGACCAAAACGGTCAACATTTAGTATAAAATATATTATATTTTTTCCCAATGTCGAATTGGTTTTTGACTCACAACAGAGCAAACTGAAGAAAGCATTTTTAAGAAGCCACACGCTTCTAAAATGAGACCAACCATTGCGTCCTTTTCAGTGGAAGTCGGTGGGGCAATAATGTGGACTAGGTTAAGAACAAGACATCAGAGCAGACAGAAGCTCAGGGAAGTACGTAAGAAAGCAGGCACCATGAGCTCAGTCAAGAGCAAGTGTGCACAGCAACGTGATGAACTGAAAGAGTAAGAAAATACGTAGCACAAAGTGTCCAGCCTGAGCAACCAACTATGCATAGTGTTATCCATGTGGAATTTTACATAGATGCCAATAGAGTAAAAATAGCGCCTATATTCCAACAGTATGTAAAATGATATAGAAGGAAGGCTGTTCAGTCCTTGAGTTAATATATGTTCACAACAGGCTGCAAGGACACAGTGCTGCGTCAGCATTCTTTGGAGCCCTTAGATGGGAAGGTCCTGAGCTAGTCTTTGCATCTTTGTGCATGCTTTTCATCTGAGACCTTATATGCTGCCTTTCTTTACTTTCTGATACGTTAAAGTATAACACAATCTTTCAAACATAGAAAAGAATGTGGATTTATTAATATGTGTAAGGGAAGCAATATATTTTGCTGCTATTTTCTGTAAAATTTCAGGAAACAGACCATTAGTTTTTAACTTGTAAGTTCCACATGCTGGAACTTACATACCCTCTTATGCTGTGTCCACAGAAGTCTTCAGTAATCTAACATAAAATATAGCATGACGCCAAACTAATCATACAAAAATTAAATTAGGTTCTCACTACCTTGAATAGATTTTTACATCAGTTTTATTTTATGCAGGCTGTTACCAGAAAACAGTATTATTTTAATGTAACTACTATTTATTTGAATAATTATCACTGCAGAAAATTATACTTCATAACCTGACTGGCTTTCATTTCAATGCTAAATGCCAGGAAGTACCTGATCCTTGCTTCTCTTGCTCAGGTCAGACTGGAGCATAGAAATGCAGAGATAGAATTCACGAACTTGGACATGGAAACCTAAGAGAAGAAACTCAAGAGACTTATTAATCAGATACTATTGCATTGCCTGTATCCCATGATGCTTTAGGGTGATCAGAGGGAGTTCATCCTGTGAAGAGAGAGGACCAGCTGAATGGTTTGGGTTCCACTCCATACAGAATGGTTTTCATTACAAAGAAAAACCAAGTAAATGAAGTAAAGAAAACTGAGTCAGAATATGGTTTGATTTCTTCAAAATTAGATGTAAATGCTACAGAAACACATGTGGCATTGTTGGTTTTGGGTGAAAGAGCGAAGCATCTATGAGATGGAGTTGGGTTGATAAAGATCTCAGCTACATACTCTAAGTACTGCAGTCCAGAATTTGCAGCCATCCTTGTAACCAATTCTGTGGGTGATTTTTAAAAGAACTTAATATGACTATTGAAGGTTCATAATAATGAAAGATTAAACTGGAAATTTGTTTGCTACAAGAAAATTTAGCACATGCTGGATGGGATTCTTCAAATAGAACCACAAGGCAAAGCCTGAGCTGACCATATCTTCATAGTTTCAAATATAATGAAAGACAAACCTAAACTGGCACTTCCAAAATCCCTTTCAGGGCTGGGTGAGATTTCCTCAAGATGTTTTTCTTACTATGGGAGCATGTGAACCCAAAGTAAAATCTGTACTGTATATGATTCTGATTTTGTCTGCACACCAGTAGCAACGCTGATACTGTGCAAAGGGCAGCAGGACTATAGGGGCTTGCTGGCTGCCTTCCTGGTTCTAGGTTCAGTCAAAGACCCTATGTCAAGGGACTGAGTCAGAGAGATGAGATAATACATCTGTGCCCCTCCATAAGACCTCACATATACACACAAGGATATATAAAACACAGACTTACTATGTGCATGAGGAGTGCATGTATGCACACCAGCACATGCACACACATACACTTGCACACACACAAACACACACACACACACACACATGCCCCCACCCCAGTTCAGAAAAATAACTTTAAAAAATTTGAATTTTGTGTATATGTTGCATGATTGAGGTAGCATGGACCCCCTAGAGCACAAGCTCTATAATACAGGAACTGCCTCACACATGGGGAAGTGCATTAGCTAGGCAAGGTTTTACTGGGGGAAGAAACATTTCATTTGAGGTCCGAAGGTTACTGTGATTATGAAGATGAGCCTTTCAGGCACAGTCCATGCATTCAAAGCCTATGAAGTAGATGGTGAGGAAGATTTTATGGGTCTCCTCTCCTTAGGTTAAGACAAATAATATCAATATAGTGTATGACACACTCAGTTACATAGATTGGGATGATCCTACATGTCCTAAAAGCCCTACCTGTAAAAGACCAAGGCTGCCAATGGAGCTTCCTGGGTTTTGCAGGATAGACTAGGCGCCATGATCACATGCTTCAGAAGGGATGTGTGATTGTCATTCTTTTCACATAAAATTGTTCAAAAAAAGGGGGGGGGGCTCCTTAACTCTACAGAAAGGCAGCGTTCCAGATCTATTCCTGTAAACTGATGGCATAGCCTAATCAGAACTTATGTAACTGACTCTGGTGACCTCACATCTGGCTACTCAGATACCTTGTGGCATCCCACTAGTGTTATGCTTTAAACAGAATGTAGTTCGTGTTTTCCCTCTTATCAAAGAGTCTTGCTATCTGCCTTTAGCTCTTCAGTGTCTTTCAAATGAAAAACACTCCCTAGAAGTTTTTTTAAATGGAAATTTACCATGCTATGTGGTGTCCCTGGGGGAGGGGAGTGGGTGCTCTTTTCTCCAACACACTGCACAGACAAAATATTGATAAATATAAAGCATCCCCTGCATTTCTCTCCCATAAACATTAATGCTGCAGCTACAGATGCATAGAACTTGTTCAGGTGACATTTTCATTTGGGCTTCCGAATGCCATAGGTTAAAGAGTCTTATTTCATTTTCAGGATACTATAACTATTAACAAACTTAGGATATATTTAAAATTACAACTCAATTGAAGTCCTATCCTTTCTTCACTACCCATTCAATCTTCCTTATACCGGAGTCATCTGAAAAACTGTAAGACTCTCTTTGTATCTAGAACTTGACCCAGACCATCTAAATCAGCGTTCATAGCAGACTATGAGGATCGACACCTTCCTGTTCTCTTTCCTCGAGGTGTCCAGGTCGGAGACACATTGCTTAGCGCTACTCTACACTAGTTTTTACTGTAAGAGGGTATGATTGGGATAAAATGAAGCACTAGCAAAACTCTCTTGCTACTGCAGAGCATTGAGGACAGAAGTAAACATACCCAAAGGCACTATTTAAATCTATTAAACAGAAATTTTAAGTAATCATAGAAATTATACGCCAGTACCTCACTAAATTTCTTTTTTTCTCTTGTTCAGTAAGGAAGCAATACGTATGATTCTTTACTGTAAATCATGTAATTGAAGAATATTGCCATTATTTTTGTTGACTATTACTGCTTATTATAAAACTGAGCATATTTGTGAAGATTTGAAGCTGGTCTAGCAAAGTATTTTCTAGTTGTACTGAGTGGCAAACTGCCAAACAATTACTGTAAATTTGAGCATCATAAATCATATTACCAAGGGCACTATGGGCCTAGACCCCATAAAAGAAACAGTTAGAGTCTGGAGGTGGAAATAATGGGGCTGGGGTGATGTTTAAAAAGGCAGAACATGCAGTACAATGATTTGAATGCAAGTTCATTCATAATGCTGATAGTTTAATTTGCGAATTTTTTATTATGCATAAGGGAATGTTTCACATAAAAATAAGAGTAAATACATTTATTTTGGTCTTTATTTTCCCAATATTTTACATGAGTGAAGAGACTTGCTCTCCTTCTGATTCATTTCTCAATTGTCAGCTTGATTTCTATGCACATTACACTGACTTGTAGAGAATATTCGCCTCTCACAAAAGTCTATTTACACAAACTTGTCTACTGGGTACAGAAACCATAGCCTATATCCAAGACAAAGCATTATGAAAACAAATAATGATCCATATAGTGATTTAGAACTTTTAAGAAGAAAACTCAGTTGTGGAATTTCTTCTTTGATTATGCTATCTCTCACAACTCCATCTTCACTCAAAACAAACAAACAAACAAACAAACAAAAAACAAAACCCAAACAATAGGAAATCAATGCATGTGCTTGTCCTTTCTTTCCAGTTCCCCTCCCTTTGTGCATCCACACTATTGGGTAGAAATTGTCCCTGAGGGAAATAAACACAAATATCCACAGAAGACTGTAATCCATAAAGGTCTTTTCCCATCACTCTTAACTTTACACCTCTTCAGTAAGGTCTTTTCCCATCACTCTTAACTTTTACACCTCTTGCCTTCATTACCAATGAATACTCACAGTGAGCATGGAAGCAGATGCCAGTGCAGGGCAGCTCTCTTGAGAATAGAACCCTTTCCATTAGTAGCTGAATCCACCTACATGTACCTTGTATTCATCTTTTGTTTATTATCTATGTCAGTTTCTTATCCATTAAAATGTGAGCTACATGAGAACAAAGTTGGTGTCTTTTGCTGACATATCTGTAGTGCTTAATATAATACTTGAAAAAAAATGTTCAGAAAATAGTTCTCAAGTGAAGATCTACAATTAATTTCTTCTGGTAATTTAAGTCTGTTGAAACATTCTACCTGAGCATCGAAGAGGCCTAGTCACCGATTCGTTGCTGGTATTTGATTTCCTTACTCTGTGTTAACCAAGATCCCAAACCTCTCATAATTCAGGATATTATAGCAACAATCATATTAATTTCCATGGATACACTAAAAATGATAGGCTGAGATACCAAGGTTAACATTCTGTGCATAAGTGTGTGTGTGTGTTTTTGTGTGTGTGTTTTAACTTATTCAAGTTTCGTTAGTATAATCCTTGAGTAGGAAAAAAAATTAATCTAGTCCTTGACTAAAGAGGGAAGTTGGAAGGTATAAAGAAAACTAAAAATGGTTTTAAGCTAGGCAGGGAAAAGTTAAGTAAAGAAATGTGGAAGAGCTATAGGCATAGGCTTCATACTGGAAGATGTGTACTTTCAGAAGGAACAGGACACTCTAACAGGGACTATTGAACTCACAGTGCATTGATAAGACATTAATGCTCTGTAACATCCCTGTGGCTACCACAGTTGGAGCATAGTCACTGTTTATATACATATATATATATATATATATATATATATATATATATATATATATATATATATTCCAGAACATTTATGACCCATTACCTAACTCAGATTTAATATTCTTAGTATATTTAGAAATGCAGTGGTCACCATGGAAGAAAACATAATTAGGAGCAGCTGTAAGTCCAGCTTTGTGAAGGATTATATTGAGAAAGTTGACTTACAGATTCTTTGTCTATACGTATAATAAGCTACATGCAGGTTTAAAGGAGCATAGTTTTGTAATTTGACTACTGTAGTCTAAATATTTGCCCCCAGTCTCCCACTTATGGCCAGCAACTTGTAGCCTTGTGGTATTTTTTTTTTTCAGTCATCCAGAATGAAGTAGTAAATGATGATTTTTGAAAATGAATTTAATGAAATGCTTGGCAATGAAGTCCTGTTGTGTTTTCCACAGAGGAATAAAAATATACATTAAAATGTAAAAATTATAAATTATAATACAGATGAGGAGTTTTGAAAAGTAAAATTATTTGTATAGAGACTTCCTAAAATGCCCCATTTCCAATATACTGACTCAACTTTCAAAGAGCGCTGTCTGGCAGGGACTTTTGCAGACAAATACAAAAATAATAAACTAAGCAGATTCATGCTAATGTAGTTTATTTCCAAAAATAAGTTGTATCAGATTTATTATGCCCAATACAAGCCTTTTAGTTGAGGACAGCTGTTTTTGTTGTACCCTGTAAGTAAGAAACAATTCTTGTCAGAGTAAAGAAAGAATAAAAAGCAAAAATGAGCCTTATAGTAGCACCAATTTCTTTTAGAAACATATTCATACACCATGTGAAAAGATACATTGACTTTTGTATTATTATGATTGTCTACAAGTTAACCTGGTTAATAAATGTTATCCTTGACTGGGATGTTATAATTCAGAAGCATAAAACTTTAACCAAATTGTTAGCCATTTGGAGAGCATTGTGACTATACGTGCACACACATACTCATACATATACATACAGTGGGGGACTGAGGGAGTTTTATATGTATTTTCAAATGACCTCTGCTTGTAGATACAGTATTGACTTATTCACACAAGGATATACTGAAGCCATTTTAAATATCATCTCCTCTACAGAACTTTAAATAAAGCTTTACAATTTATTCAAAACAATCTTCACTATCTTACCTGTATAAGGGCATTGGATGGAATTGTATTTTAAAAATTGGGTATCTGTAAAGTAGCATAATTATCATTCTAAACTACTCTGCATTTTTTCTAAAAGGTTTAAGTTATTCCTGTACAGCTGTTTTGGTGTAGAATGTAAACTAAGCGATCGTCTGAGGGTCTAATGTCATGAGCACAGCCTTCTCTGTGGTGCAAAGACATACCATTTTAGCATTGCTCCGCATCAATGAGTCAGTGACAGACTGCAGGCCTGAGAACCTCGGCAGCAGTCACCAGTCACCCACTCAATGCTACCAAACCTTCAGATCTGGTAATGCAAGCTCCCTGTAATGGTGTCATTCAGATTTTAACCAGTAGATGGGTTAAAGGGGTTCTTTCTTCTTTGACACTAAACTAAGCCACTGCAAACCAGCTTACAAGTTTAATAGCTCAGACCTCAGGGAAAGCATCTAAAATTATTGAAGACATTAATACAGAAGATAGAAATCAATAATAAAAACTATATCTGCTTAAATTTAAAGTGTAATCATAGACTCCAATATTTAATTCATCTGAAAGCCAGCATGACTAAACGACTAAAAGTTGTTTATGAATAGATATATTATAATCATAGAACTTTCTTATCAAACATGTTACTGAATAATATAATATTCCCAGAAAATAATTAGGAAGATACTATAAAAACTTGGCAATTTTCAGCAATGTTCTGCCTGAAAGCATAGAATGAGACAAGTTCTCCTGCAGTTTGACTCAATGAAAAACATTCAGAAAACATGTCCTACAAACTAAAGACTCTGTTCAGCAATAGAGTGTGAGTCAATCAGACGCAAACACAAGACCCTCGATTTGAACCTCCCATACTGAAAAAAAACCAAGGATAAAATGAAAATTATTTAGTCAAGTGATATATTAATACTAGAAAAGATGATCATAAATTTATATTAAGCAGTTATAATATGGTTCTGCTAAAGAATGTAGCATCTTTTCTGTTGTGCCTGGATATGACTTTTCTTATTGGTTACTTTAAATGCTTAACTGGTGTCAACATTTTATAAAACTAAATCTAATCTCCAAAGGCAGTTGTCAGTAATATGCTTTGTCAGTTTTGCTTTATTACCTGAGCAAAGTTATGCAATTTGTAATTAGGCAAAGACATTTACTAAAATCTTTAAGGATGAGAGGTTGCTGTTTCTATCCCATATTATAGTTAATTAGTACATTTTCATCCTGACTGAATTATGTAAAATAAGTCAAAAGTTCATCAGTAGTGTTGGGACTCTGGTGCTCTCCACTGACAAGCAGGTGTATGTGTCTTTTACTGCTCAACAAGAGTTATAAGTATCAAGTTAAGAGTA